>NW_017732373.1:177825-215035 GCF_001890085.2 Hipposideros armiger | reverse complement strand
ACACACACACACACACACACACGCACCAGTAATGATTTTTATAGCAGCCTACAGTAAACATGCAAACCTCTGTTTTTCCCCTTTTATTACAGGCGTGTTGACAGGCTTGCTACCCTTCAGAAACTATGCCGTAACCCTCACTGCTTGCACTCTGGCTGGCTGTACTGAGAGCTCACATGCACTGAACATCTCTACTCCACAAGAAGGTAAAGTAATTTCAAAGGTCTTGACTTCCACATTTCAGTCATGAATAATAAAATAGGAGAAGAGCTAAATGCTGCAAGGCCATTTGCTGGGAAACCCCAACCTAATTTGATGACAAAGTGCATTGCCAGGCCATAATTGCTCCATTTTTTGGGGGGGTGCGAAAATGAATCAAACTCCATACCCTTTAATGACATGCATCTTTAATAGCTGTAATGCAGATTAATGGGCTTTTTAATTGCTGTTACATTGTTCATGCAAGAGCCTTGTCATTAATATGAAGCATCTGAAAGATTAATGAAAGCTTCCTCATTTTACTATGGCTCAGAAGTAAATCTAGAGACAGTCTGACTAAAAAGAATTGATTGTATGGCTCAGTATGAAATTGAGAATCAAACGGTTGATTTCCATGGTCTCTCTTAACTGCTAAACACCAGCACAGGCAACAATTATTTCAGTGCGATGGAACCTCCAAACGCCAATTGAGGCATTATTAATCCCTGCTCGGTTCCTTCCGACTGAAGTTTCACTTTTGTTGTACTTGGAACTCACACGCTGTTGGCATAAATTAATGTTTCAGAAAGCATATGTTAGGAAGGCAGCGGGAAAGAGAAAATATTTTAGCACTCCGCAGCGAAAGCTTTGCTCAAGCATCAGAACGCATCACTTCAAGAAATAACAGCTCTCAAAACACTTGAAGCATTGTTACTTCCTATTTCTCGCTCCTGGATGAGAGGAATTGAGTGTTTCTTTTACTGTCTAGTTGTAAAGTCATTTAGGAGATTTAAAAGCTGGATCTTTGGGGAAAAGGAGTCAGTTTCTTCTGTTTTTCTCAGCATTCGCCCGCCCCTCGTCCTCGCTCTACCTCTCCCCACTCCCTCTTTTCAATTCTTTACCAAGTACCACATCCACAGAAGATATGCAAGAGAAAGACAGTGGCCCATGTGATGATGCCATGACGGACGAAAGGAGTTCGTGCAAAATCCTTTCTGTCACCCTTTGTTCTTTGTGCTTTGCACCTGACCTAACCAGACCTCCCTCACCTGAACTACACCGCCAGTGACCCATCTTCGGCATTTTCTCAATGGCCTCTCTGTCTAGTCTACAGAGAAAAGCAGTGTCATTGCTGTGTCATTGCTTCTGCTGAGGCCCATGATCGTCGCCCTTCACAAGCACTTCCGCCAGCTTCAGCATGGGACTAATCGCCCTGTATCTCTGCTATTGTCTATGCAGCCACTACCTCATTTATCCAGGTTTTGCCTGGTGCCCTCCCCCTTCCCTGGCAGCTCTGGCCCAGACAGAGCTCTACTCATCCAGTTCACCATTTCCTTCCCATTACTTAAGGAAGTCCCAAGTTTAATTTTTCCTTAAACATATTGCCAATTTACCAAACAATATGTATGTTTAAGGTCAATTTCTAAAAGCTCTTAGTTCCTATGACTCCAATGTATTGACCATTGCAGAAAATGAACAGACCCCTCTTAATAAATAAATAAATAAATAAATAAACTTAAATGTAGTCTTCATACATACTTAATGTAATTAATTCTGTACTTCATGGCTATTTTTATGGTTACAGATAGGTTTTTCATATCTAGTATGAACCATTCTCACTAGTACTGCTCATCTCAGACCAAAGGCTTCTCAAAGGTAGAGACTCTGTTTAATTTACTTCAATCAGCACAGCACCCCCCAAGCAGAGATTATGGACTAATGAGACCTTTGATGAAGTAACTCAAGCAACAGTCAAGAGAACTAGTGTAAATATTCCCCATCCATCACTGATGCAAATTCTCATAAATTCAGGACAGTTATTTAATACTGTTCCTAAAGCGATTCCTGACAAGCTGCCTATGGGTCAGGAACATTTCCATGCATGGGGTTTCAGGTTTAGTCCATGATTTATTGGCTTGGGTCTGAAAAGTTTAAATTAGCAAAGTAAACTAAAATTAGACTCTATAAATCTTTTTTCTTTCCCCCCCCCCCACAGTGCCACAAGAGGTTCAGCCACCAGTTGCCAAATCCCTTCCCAATTCTTTGTTCCTTTCCTGGAATCCACCCAGAAAAGCAAATGGTATTATAACTCAGTACTCTTTATATATGGATGGGATGCTAATCTATTCAGGCAACAGAGAGAACTACACAGTCACCGGTAAGACTTCTTTACATATCAGTAAACAGAGTTTATATTAGAATATGTGTATAATATATGTATGTATTAAACATGTAATTATAAGCTACTATATATATATATATTGGGTTGTCGGAAAAGTCATGATGCATGTTTGTGACAGATGGCACTAGTTCATTTTTGGAAATACTAGAGTCATTCGCATCTATGTTATTGCTATGTCATTTGACAGCTGACAGTTCAGCTTCATTCTAAAAACAAAATTGAGCAATTTGGTTGAGTTTTGGAGATTTTAAAACAAATTGAAGCTGGAAGACCAAATTGTGCCTTTTTGCCATATTTTACTATTTAACTTCCATAAAAGGAAGAATACACATCAAGCTTGTGAAAAGTTGCATAAACTTTATGGTGACAATGCTCTACAAGAACGTCAGTGCCAAAGATGCTTCATGAAATTTCATGCTGGTGATTTTGATCTCAGTGACACTCCTTGGTCAGGGAGGCCCACCAGGGTTGATGATGACAAAATAAAGGCGTTGATCGAGTCAAACCCACATTACACGACACAAGAGAATGCAGAAACATTGAACATCCATCATTCAAGCATTCATGACCACCTGAAGAAGCTGGGATATGTAAGCAAGCTCGTTATTTGGGTTCCGCATGAACTCTAAGAAGTTCATTTGACGGCGCGAATAAACATCTGCAATATGCTCATTAAACGTGAGGAAAACGATCCTTATTTGAAGTGACTGATAACTGGTGATGAGAAGTGGATTGTTTACAACAATGTGGTGTGCAAACGGTCTTGGTCCTGACGTAATGATTCACCTCAAGCGACATCGAAAGCAGACATTCATCATAGGAAGGTTATGCCCTCAGTGTGGTGGGATTTTAAAGGTGTTGTGTTTTTCAAGCTCCTACCAAGGAACCAAACAATCAATTCAAATGTGTATGGTCGGCAGTTGGAGGGTTTGAATGAATTCACCATCCAGAAATGTCCAGAGCTTTTTAATTGTAAAGGAGTTGTGTTCCATCACAACAACGTGAGACCACACACAAGTTTGATCACCCGTCAGAAATTATTGGAGCTTGGATGGGATGTGTTGCCACACCCACCATACTCGCCTGACCTTGCACCGTCAGATTTCCACTTGTTTCGCTCTCTTTAAAACTCCTTGCGTGGTATAATGTTCAATGCAGATGAGGCTGTAAATCAGTGCTTTGTTCAGTTTTTTGCAAATAAAGACAGGTCCTTCTATGAATGAGGAATTATGAAGCTCACTGAAAGATGGCAAAAGGTGATCGAACAAAATGGGCAATATATCATTGATTGATCTTTGTTCTTTATACAAATGACCTTTGAAAAACAGACAAAATACGTGATGACTTTTTCGACAACCTAATATAATATATAATATATATATATATATATATATATGTAATTCAGATTATTATAGTCTGTAATTCTCTGAGAGTGTAGTTTTAAAAGTTGGGCTACTCATTTTTGTGTCCTTTTAAACCACTAAAAGTCCATGATTTTTATGGTTACATTTGCACTTATGGTGAAGGCAAAGCTGAAAAGTGGGAAGAGAGCTCATTTGCCTGCCCGCGTTCACCCCAAGTTGTCTTCATGTGTGTCCCTTCCGGTTAATCTCATGCAGATCTTTTTCCTGAGACCCCCTTGCTCAGGTGCAGAGGGGCCTCGGAAGCATGTCCGCACACACACAGACCCACATGTCCCCTCTGCTTCCCCCTGATGGCAGGAGGGAGGTGGGGACCCCACGTGACCCCCAGCCATGCTCACAGTGTCCAGTTGAGTCAGCGATGACATTTTGAACAAAGTCATGTGTTTACGGTACAATCTGCGAGGACATAGCGTAATCTTAAGACTCAGAAATTTGACTCAGTGTCATCTGAATTTTAGACCATTTGAGAGGAAACACAGTACATATGCACAGGTCATATTATGAAGTATAATAAAGAAAAATTAATTTGTTGAAAACCTTACAAAACAAGAGGCTTACATTATGTTCGTTTTGTGTTTGAATCATGGTTATGTTTGTATAATAATTATAGCAGTTATATATTTTACAGTGTTTTATACACTGTATTTGACCATCAGGTGAGACATCCTTAATCTAGCATTGATTGGTGAAAAAATTGGGGGCTAGAGATATTAAATTCTCCATGAAAGGTCACAATAAGTTAGCATCAGAGGCAGGGTTAATTATTTATGTACCGTATTTCCCCATGTATAAGACGCACCCTTTTTTGGAAAAATTTGGGGTCTAAAAACTGGGTGCGTCTTATACAGTGATTGTAGATTTTTTTTACTTGCATTTCCCACTTTTTCCACGGTTGTTTTTGCGCTCATACAACCACTGTATAAGACACATCCAGTTTTTAGACTCCAAATTTTTTGAAAAAGGGTGCATGTTATACATGGGGAAATACGGTATTCACTCCTCCACATTAATGGCGGGTGCTAAGATTGTAACAAGGGATCAGCCAGACCTTGTCCCTTCTCTCTTTCTTGGTGCTCACGATATCAGGGGGACAGACACAGATGCAAATATGAGGTGTCTGTGGACAGGGCTATGGCATCTATCCATTGGTGCTCTCAGGGTTTATATATTTTTTTCTTGTCTAGTCTGAGTACCTTCAAAGGACAAGGAATATTGCTTTTATGTTTAATTATTATGGTTATATAGACTTCTGTAATGCTAAATCTGTGATATTATCATTATCTCCATTTTGCAAATGAGGAAACTGAGGCATAAACGGTTAACTTCCTTAAGGTCACACAGCCTGTGAATGGCCGACTTTGATAACAACTCCAACAATCTGGCTACGAGGACGAGAATGTGGTCTTCAGCCAGTAACATAACTTCACTGAGACTTAGTTTCTGAATCTGTAAAATGGGAATAACTGCAATTTTCAAGATTTTTAAGAGACCTAGTTCTTATAAATAAAACACCTAGTACGTTCTTATTACTTAATAAAAATAATAGTATTTTTTTCCTGTAGAATGCAGAGTTCATATGAGAAACTGAAAGATTAATCATGCCCTAACAATATCTGAAGACATTATTTTAACTAAAAACATTATAGATCCCAGAAATTACTTCGGAAGAAATGAAAACATAGCATGGAATGAACTTTACACATGTGTTAATAATTACACACGAAGCATTTCTGTAGGGCCAAAATGTATCACTATGCATGATGGAATATTAGGGCCAAGCATGACAGCTGTCCTGACAAGCCCTCTCTGCCGCCACAGGCCTGAGTTAGGTAGGGCTCCTGGATCCTCACCGAATGCCTTTATGCCTCTCTGGTTTGGTTTGCATTGTCCTGAGGAAGGCTGCTTGTTTACTTGTCGATTTTCCCTGCTAAACCCTAAGTGTCATCAGGACACAGCCATGTGTGTTTTATTCGTGACTGCATTTCCAGGACCTGCCACAGAGTGGGTATAGAATAAACAGTGATGAATGAATGAATGAATGAAGTCTGATGACTGCTGAGAACAAAGAAAGAAGACAGTAAAGGGGAGCTGGGGGAGGGTAGGAGCAGAGTGGGGGGGGGGGGGAAGCAGTGCAGAAAAGAGAGAGAGAGAAAAAAAGGAAGCAACCAGAGAAAATGAGACAAAGAGCCCTTCCGTGTGGAGACCCGAGTGCTAACCAGATCCACGGGGAAGTGGTGTGGCCGATGGCGGATCTCAGAGGGCGGGCCCTGAATGTTTCCAGAAAACGCAGACTGGCTTCTGAGGTGACATTGTGCAGAGTCAGAAAAAGAGCCGTGTGGGGAGGCAGGGAGGCCAGAATTCACATCGACTCCCCCATACTGCGTACAAAATGACACTGACTCTGTGTTTTGTTTCATTGAACCATCAACAGAATCATCTGACTATAGTATCTACAATGAAAGATTGTAGGTAGCATATCCATGGTGGATTGGTACTATAGGTGCCCCAAATATAATGTACACAAAGTGGAGCATTTTTGTAGTGCTCACAGATACCTTCTCTGGAGACAGTGGTAATAGGTTCTTCAGTGGTTTCCAGTCTTGGGTAGGTTTTTGAAAATTATATCTCCTGTATCACTCAACCTTTTCCCCTAGCACCCTTCTGACGTCTCACAAGCATTTACATTCCTTGTTGCTGTCATCCACGAATGGCTAAAGATGCAGCACACGTTGGGACTGCAATATTGGTCACTCAGGAGAGGAACTCAGCCAAGAACGCTATGATGGGGCTCAGAGTTGTCTGTGATTGTTCTGATATTATAGCCAGTAAAACTGAGGCCAAAAGAAGTCAAGAAATTCTAGTTCATAACTATAAAAGCCATTTAAACCTGGGTCTATTTGGCATGAAAGTCCATGCATTTAATCTTTACACATTCTGCTTATTGAACACATATGATTTTATTTTTCCTCATAACTCTGAAAGGGAGACAGGAAGCTGATCAGACGCCACAGAGCCCCTGTGATAATCTTCCCGTACTGCCACAACAGAATACCACAGACAGGATGGCTTAAACAAAAGAAATGTGTTTCTCACAGTTCTGGAGACAACAACTCTAAGATCAAGGTGCTGGCAGGTTAGCTTTCTCTTGAGGCCTCCCTCCTCGGCTTCCAGACAGCCGCCTTCTTGCTGTGTCCTCACACGGTCTTTCCTGTGTGCACGCAGCCCTGGTGCCACTTCCTTATAAGGACACCAGTCCTATTGAATTCGAGCCCTACCCTTATGGCCTCATTTAAACTTAATCATCTCCTTAAAAGCCATTCCTCCAAATACAGTCACGTTGGAGTTTAAAGCTTCATTCAACATGTAAATTGGGGGGAATGCAATTCAGTCTGTAACAGTACCTAAAGTTGAGTGCTTTTTTTTTTTTTAACTCTTGGTGTAGGCTGAATGCCTGCTTTTCCAGAGATTCTTAAATTGCATCAGAATTGAATAACATGATTTTGAATATCTCTTTCAACTCTAAGATTTTATACCTGAGATATGGACTAAATTCTGTTCATTTATGTCCTCAAAGTTTGCCTGTACTCTTCGAAGAAGACAGCATAGGAAAGGGACTCTGTGTGCTTGAATTCAGCCAGGAGAACGCTGAGGCAGGAAACCTCTGTAGCCCCTGAGACAGGCCGCAGCCGCCACAGACAGTTCACATCTGTGCCGTGTTTCGTCGTAATGAAAGTGTTTTCCATCTCATCAAAGTACACTGATGCTTTTGATCACTGGAACAACTCAGAAGTTTCTAATTCATTTCTATTTTAAATATGTTGTGATAAATATTATTGTGCATAAATCTTTGTTGGCTCGATTCCTCAAAGGGAGACAGCTATTCAGAGGTGGTGAACTTTTGAGAAATATTTGATATACGTATTTTGTGTTATTTCTCAGAAAAGTTAACCAGCAATGAATGTTATAGTCTTAAACATTTGATACTTTTACAAGTGCAAATGTTTATTTGCATGTTTAATCTGCTGCAAGGTTATTAGCCAATTATATTTTACTCCGATTAATCTGAGTCACAGTCTTGATGAGTAAAAATGTGATGAGGTGAGGAATAATTCTGAAACTTGAAGAGCTATGTTTCACATTCTGTTTCTCCTGGTTATGATCATTTTCACTATTTAACATTCTTTACCTTCTACACTATCAAAAACTTTTGTGATAACTTGTCTTAATGGACTCCTCTAAATGTGCAAAATGTCAACATTTTTTTTCTTACTCCTACTTTATTTATTTGTAGCTTCCTTTTAAGTTTCTGCATAGAACCAACATTCTTCCATTATGTGTAGCCAATGGATCGTGCTACCATGGTGGATGTAGATAAAAGCAAATGCACTTCAATTCAGAAGCTACCTAGCATCTAGGTGGTTTGATGTTTTTTCTTCTTTCTCTTAAATATGAAGCATTAAAAGTCAAAGGCATTGCTGCACCTTGAGTTAGTACAAAATATATTTAAAAATGCACACAGTTCAAATTTTTTGCCTTGCATAGGCCACAAGCTAGTAGTGTGGTGGGTCAGTTGTGACACTGAAAAATGAATCCAGTTAGAGAACCTCCCGAAGGCTGTTGATGTTTGCTATAATAAATAGCACACACTTTAAGTCAAACTTTTTCATTCTGTATTCAAAGGTAATGGATTTTTCGTAACCATAGTAACCTTGGTGTATTTCTGGATAAATACATGAGGTATATACATTCTGGTTTTATTTTTGAATATAAACTACCGCATTATGTATTACTAATAATATGAAAAATAGGATGTAGGTTAGTATAATGACAGCTTAAACTAGTATGCATTTTTCTTCTGCAAAAAATAAATATTTATCAAAAGTATAGGTTCAATTAATTTTTCCCCCAGTTTTGTGGTATTCTGGTGGTGCCATTTATCTTTTTTTGCGAGATCTCCATTAATCTCTTATTTCTGTCCCATAACAGATTTTTAAGAATTTCGAAGTAAAAACAATTGTGCCTTAAAGCTTATGATTAAAAACATTATCAAGAGATTGAAGGACCTATATTGATATCACCAGCAGAGCTGTTGTGGGCCACTAAAGATGTGTGTATACACAACGTCCATAAATAGGTAGAAAAACGAAACCCTTTGTCTGCTCAACACACTGAGATTGTTTCAAAGTTGGGGCTAGATAGCATTCTGATTGATGATGACTATCCAAACTGTAGCCAACCAGATCATTCTCATTTAAATGAGCACCCTACCAGAAAGTGGCAGTCTTTAAGAACTTTTGTGAGATGTTTCAGAGAAGCCTACAGAGTTTTTAGAAAAAAGTATAACAAGATAAAGGCAATGGGGGAAGTATACTATGGGAGGTTTATGTGCATTGTGCTAACTGGTAAAGAAATGGAAGTGATCGCTCAGGACAGTTCTTTTTTTATTACATAAATTGTTTTTGGTTAACCCAACCTAAGATATCACTGCTTACAACTACTAGAACTCCCCAAATGAGGAAAGCCAGTAGGGACTCTATTAAAACACACACACACACACACACACACACACAAATCTGACACCAAACCACAGCATGTGTGTATTTTCAAGTGTGGCACATAATCTGTAGTCGTTTTATGATTGAATGAGTGGCTGGTTTCAGCACCATGGAGAGCAGCATCCTACTGCTGCTCCCTCAGGAGACCTGGGCTTCTACTGAGGCAGTAAGACAAAGATAATGGCAGTGTAAGAAGTGTGTGTGTGTGTGTGTGTGTGTGTGTGTGTGTGNGAGAGAGAGAGAGAGAGAGAGAGGGAGAGAGACGGGGGAGGGAGGCGCGCAGATGAATTTCTGGTAAAGTCAGATAGGCAATAAGTATTTATATCTTTAAACAACTAAAAGTGCTACAACTTGTTTTTGTCTTATTCGCCAAGGTCAAACAGAATCACATATAAACAGCAAAATAGAAATGTTCATCTTGGACTTCCAAACACTTAAGCCTTGCGATGAGAAATGTATTGTAGAAGAAGCTGTATTGCTTATGGCACAATAAAAAAAATAAAAAAAAAACATGTGAAGGTTAGGAACTTCTAACCAAGCATTATAAGGAACCTTATCAGCACTACAAATTTGAGCTATATTGTATTCATTCATACTGATGGTTTATAGAAGATCTTCTCTTAACACAATAAAAGTTCACTTTAACCTTCATATTGTCTATAATTTTGCGTTTCTGCATACCACAATGTGGTGCATCTAAGTCATTCCTCTTACGTAAAGTGACATTACTGAGAGGAATACTGTTAACATGCTTGTGTTCTAATCTGTGAGGCTGCTTATTAACAAGATAGAATGTGTGAGGATTTTCAGGTAAGGCAGTGATCTCATCGATGAGTCACTGTGCTCTCTATTGCAGACTAAGCCATACATACTTGAGCCCTTTTAATGTCATAGAGATATTAAATTATACAAAGTCTAGGAAACCTTAAGGATACAAGGGGGAACTATGCAAAGAAGCTAGAGCCTTCAGGGGCCAAGTTACCCAACTTGTGAGCAGGCTCTAGGAGAGTGGCTCAGGGTTCAGCTCCACACCAGATCCTTGGCTTAATGAGCAGTGGCTGCATTATTCTGAAGAGCCACGGTGAATCTTCACAAACTGAACACATTCATGGAACCAGCACCCGACTCAAGAACAGATCTTTATCAGCCCACCCATGTTTGTTCTGGAGCCTTATGTCTTGACTTAGGTCACTGCTTCCCTAACTGTTGACAGCACAGATTCATTTTGCTATTCTTGTACTTAATATGAATGGAATCAAATAGTATGTTCTCTTTCGCCACTGACCTCTTTTGGGGAATGGAGGAGGGAGTGTGAATTAGTGGAAGAGGCATTGTATTCCTGAACCTATATCCCGAACCCTCTGACCCCCTGGGAGGTGCTATGACACTGTCAGTTTCATGTTCCCACGGTCAGGAAAGCCATTGGGATATTTGTAAAGCAAATATCAGCCTCTTTCTTCAAGTCCAAATCTCTGTGTTTCCAAAAATATAATTATAGAAAGGCTTCATCTATGAAGTTAGAACTTAACACATGAAATCACCTACCTGTGTACATCAGTAAAAAAGCTTCTAAGTGTCCAATAATGGAATATTGTGTAGCCATATAGCTTATGATGCTGTAGAAGAGTATTTAGCGATGTGGAAAAATGTTAAAAACAAGGATTTTAGCAGACAGCATGTAATCCATGTGTCTATTTTAATATATGTATGTATTCATGTGTTTATATACATGAATGTGTTTATATATGTATATCAACATACAAAAGTCTTAACAGTGACCATCTCCCAGTAATGTCATTCTAGCATTTCTGTAAGGAGGTCTTTTTATCTCTTAAATTATCTACAGTTTGGATATTAGTAAGCAAAATTTCTATAGTATTTTCTCAATTTTAATATAGATGTTAAAACTGGTATAAAGCATGGATATTTAAGGAATTTGATTGCATTTACCTATTGATACTTACCTTTTAGGTCTCCCTAATTTTGACCTTGATATTTAATCAGATTGGTCACCTTTCTCAGCTCTTTCTAGCCACGATCAAGCACAGTATTCTCCATACCTGCAGCACTCCCTACTGCCATCAAAACTGTACACATATTTGATGGTATACCTCAATTCCCACATCTGCCTTTGAGTCATAGAATCTTTGATATCATTTTCTTACAAACTTGTCACTTAAATTTATTCTGTCTTTCAATATTAACTTATTTCAAAGGGGATACACCTTGATTTGAAACAAGAATGTAAGAATTTAGTACAGTTATCATGTCACTATTTATTTTCATAATCCCTGTAGCATGTAACATAGGAATAAGGACCTGATTGGCATCTAACAAACTCGTACTGAATTGAGTTGAAATGAATTGAATTAAATTGAAGAGACCCTGAGAATTAATTAATATTGTAAAGTGACAACAAATACCGGTGCATAATTCAGAAGTAATTAATATGCTGAATGTGGTAAACCATTTTAATGAGGTAGGATGTTCTTGTAGCTTAGAATTTTTTATTTAATTATTCAATATTCAATATGTAGCAGTTTTGTTGTTAAATTACTTGTACTAGTTTGCTAGGACTGCCGTTAACAAAGTATCCCAAACTGGGTGGATTAAAGAACAGATATGCATTGTGTCCCAGTTTAGGGGCTAGAAGTCCCAGAACTGTGTCAGCAGGGTTGGTTCCTTCTGAGGCTGTGAGGAAAAATTGGTTCCACATCTCTCCCCTAGCTTCCAGTGGTTTGCTGGCAGCTCTTGGAGATCCTTGACTTGTAGACAGATCGTCCCCCGTATCTGCCTTCCTCTTTACCAAGGGCTCACCTTGTGTGTTGCCCATTCCAAATTCCCCCTTTTTATAAGAACGCATGTCATATTGGATTAAGTCTCACCCTCATGACATCATCTTAACTATTGGGTTGTCAGAAAAGTCATGACGTATTTTTCCATGTTTTTCGTTGCAAACATGCGTCATGACTTTTCCAACAACCCAATAATTACAACTGCAAGACCCAATTTCCAAATACAGCCACATTCTGAGATACCGATGGCTTGGATTTCAACATATGAATTCTGGGGGGACGCAATTCAATCTATGATTCTTTATGCTATGATTATTAGCATGTTAAAACTCCCCTCTAGTACCCAAACATATTAGAGAAGATAAGGCATCTATTCATAATGAATTTAAAAACTGATGCATTCTGTGGCGATAGTAACAATTATTTAGAAAATCACTTCTATCTGGAATGGTTCGTTCATTCATTCAGTAAGTGTGATTGGGTATCTGCATTGCAGGCACTCAGTACTTTTCTCAGTGCTGTAGACCCCAAAGATGTGACGGGCCAGCCCACCTGGAGCTTGCGTCAGTGGGAAATGGTTACCTTTCTTGTTACATTTCTTATGTCTTCCTGGAACAAATGAACTCTTTCCCCAGTTCTTTACATGACTGGATCACTCTCCTCCTGGACCTCTCCAATCTTATAAAACCTTCTCTAGGTTAACTAGGATCACCCAAGGCGATGTAAACACACACACACACACACACACACACACACACACACACACACGTCTCTAATGGCAGACACGCGATTTATTTCCTACCAGCCCTGTGCAGGTGAAGAGTTGGGTAAGCAGAGCTTCCTCTCTGTAGATGGTCACTCAGGGATGCAGGCCAATTTCAGGCTCTGCGATGGTTAGCATTACTCCAAGGTTGCTTCCGAGTTACCCCCATTTCGGTAGGCAGGTGAGGAAGGAACATGGAGGATAATGAGTTTGAGCATTTTATGGGCCAGGTCTTGGAGTGACATATATCACCTCTGCCCACATTCTGCTGTCCATAACTCAGTCTCATGGCTGCACCTAACTGTCAGGGATTCAGTAGGCAGACTAAAACAATACCCGTTTCCTAGCTCACGGTTCTATAAATCAGAGGTTTGGGTGGGCTTGGCTGGGTGCCTAATTAGGGTCTCACAAGGCCAGAATCAAGGAGTTGGACAGTTGGGGCTTTCTTCAGAGGCTGGGAGAAAGACTTCGCTTCCAGGCTCCTTCGGGCTGCTGGCAGACTTCAATTCCTTGAAGTGATAGGGCTGGAATCCCTGTTTTCTTGCTGGCTGTCAGCCAGGGGTGGCTTTCAGCTTCTAGAAGCCAGTCTCCAGTCTTTTCATGTGGCCCCCTCCACCTCAGTAATGCAGAACCTCTCTTGCTTCAAATCCCCTTTGTGCTTTGAATCTCTCTGACGACTACCATCTGCAGAAGCTGCTTTCAAAGGGCTCATAATTAGATTGGGCACATGCCAGGATCATCTCTCTTTTCCAGGTAAGCGCAGACAGTCATGGGAGTGTTATCTCATCATCTTCGCAGGTTCCACCCACACTCAAAGGGGAGGAATTTGTCCAAGGGTCAGAGACATCAGGAGTCATTCTCAGAAGGCTTTCTACCATAGGGTTCAGAGGCAGATAACCCAGGTGTGGCTTTGCTAAGCCTTGGTTTCCTGGTACAGTGGAAATAATAGTATTTATTTCAGAGATTAGCATGGGGATTAAATGTGATAATGCAGGTAAAAATGGCTAGCATCATGCCCACAACTCCTTTCGTGAAAATCGTAAATGATCAACGAACTCGTGCTTTTTTTAGTTGTGGAACTAATAACCATTATTGTTATATCGGGATAAAGATTCCTAATGCAAAAAATTCCCTTCAAGCATGTCTCTAAATTACATACTCAATTGAATTCAAGAAATATTTGTTTAGCTGCTACCATGTACAAGTCTCTACAACAGAAGTTGGGAGTTACATATAATAATTATGAAATTTCCATCTTTCCCCAGATCATTCCCACTTTGATCACTTAGATAGAAATAGATACAACTGAATATAATGCTGTCCAATTTACAGTAATTTCCATAACAGGTGTGAGGACAATAAGTGAAAGTGTCACAGAAGAAGTGAATTTTTGCAGGCTTTAGAGTTTCAGAAGTGAAAACCAGGCAAACCTAAGGACCAGGGTGGGGTAGTCAGTGGCACAGCTGTGAACGTGCATCTAATGAAAATGAGACAGCACACAGTTGATTCACCGTGACTGAGCACCCTGGGTAAGTAAGTGGGCAAGAGTGGTGAACGGCAAGGCGGGAGTTGAATTATCAAAGGTGCTAGAGGCATTTTCAGATGTTTGAACTTTGCGGCAGTGGAGAACCACTGCAGGATTTTTAGAATTGATGTAGCATGAGCTAATGAGTGTATTCAAAAATAAATAATTGAAATACGACATTGCTCCAAAATCATCATGGCAGAACCTATACCACTGTTGTCTCCAGTCAGTAGGTGAAAGGGCAGGTAGGTCAGAACTTTAAATGCAAGAAGCTAATTGGACTTAACAGTGCACATGGCAAAAGGAATGGCGAGAAGATGAGAGAAAAGCATTATGTTTATTTGTTAACAGCTCTATTGTATGAGATTTCTGTGCATTAGTCAGTGTAAAATAAAATGTGCTTATTTTAAATCCTTTTAAATGGTGTTTAAATATTTCCTGATGACACAATCCACTGAAGTGTTTGCCCTTGGTGCAGATTTTCATTAACCTTGTTGCAGATCCTAAGCCTAAACCTGTATTTTTGTGGGGGCCTCTATTATGGAGTAAAGCCCAGTGACATCACTATAAAACCACATCTGGGTAAGCTTTGTCTTTCTATCCGATATAGAAAATTCAGCAAACTACAGGAGAATACCGCTATCCACAGACCCTACATTCTCAGATTACTAGGTAGTACTTTCTCTAAAAATAAAGGCAGAGAGGGAGTAAAACCTCTAGAGCTGTGTACAGATGTCAGAGATACTCAGGGAGTTTAGTTGTATTGACTATAAGAAGAAAGAAAGAGGCGGAGATTAAATTCGAAGTATTCTTTCCTCACCTTTTGTCAATATTTTTCATTGTTTTTAGTGAGTCTGTGAATCAGAATCCTTCAGTTCTCTAAACGTTAAAATTCCCTTAATATTTTTTATAAATTATTTTCAAAATAGTACCTCTGTATCACTATAAATAAAAATAATAATTTAAAAAAAAGTCATGCCCAGGAAAGCTTAGCTTACTTCTTTAGTAATGGCTTGATTCAGTGATGAACCTGGTAAGAACATTCTTCATTCGCCTGAGTTCTTGCTGGTGCCTTAAATGCCTTTCACAATAGATTTGATTTTATCCATGGCAAAAGTTTGAATGGTTCAGAGGCAGTGGTTATTATAATTTGGGTCAGACTGTTTTACAGTCTTTACCACTTTGTTATAGTGATCATGTTACCAAATTGCTAAATTACTTTCTAAATCATGCTTTCAATATCTGCACAATATTTAAAATAATACTTCACAATATATTTAAGAAAATCATTACAATATTTGGATTAAATCTAATTTTTCTCTATTATAAACAGAACTGCAATTTTAATACCTTCTTATGTAACATTTCATGTGTGTGTGCATTTCTTATTCCTTAAAATTAATTCTCCAAATATTTTTGTGCTATTTGAAGTAATATATTCTCCCTATTTTGTAAATATTTTTAATATACATTAAGGATTCATCTATTTGCATGGAACCTATATTACAGTTTTTTTCCTATTTTTGTCATATACTTTGCTTATAATGGCTTTTAAAGTAAGTAATTTTTGCCTAAACTTTTAGTCAAATCTGTCTACAATACTTTCCTTCATAGTTTTTTCCTTAGGTAGAAAAAACTTTTGTTTTCCTCACCCCCACAAACCGGTGAATATTTCCTGATGTTTTTCTTGATAATTTATAATTTCAGAATATGTTCACATGTACCAACTCCTTTGGGCCTTTATATTATCCAATGGTGTATAAAGTTTAAAGAATTTTATTCACATTTGATAGATGAGGAAATAGAGATTCTGGAAACTTAATTGATTTGCCTGGAATCGTACAGCTAGTTAATGGGAGAGCTAGCACTGGAATTTTGGTACTTGGATAATTTTCTGACTCCCAAATCACAAATCTCAACTACATGAGTTTAAAGTAAAAGAATCATGGGAAATTCCATTACATTAGTATAATAGTCAGTGGTGTCAAAATATTAATACAACATTTATATCTTCATCACATTATCTATGTATTCTTAGAGACAACATGTCAATTAAGATGGTTCCTTCAAATGTTAGCTTTAATTTTTTAAGTTTAAAGCAAGCCTACTGATTTTAAATGGGAACTGTCTAGTGTGCAATCATACATTGAGGAGATGAAGTAGAAAGTTGTAGGTCTGCAGAGCACGGTATTGACAGTAGAGGAGCCATTTCTTCAAAGTCAGTAATGAAAAGTGTGCCGTGCAAACTGGGATTTTTATGACTTCCTGCTTCATGACCTCTTATCACCCTTGTTTCAGTTAACTATGGACATGAAAAAATAATATGTCCTTTTACTCCACTCACGAAAATGGTAGTTTGCTAGAGCTGCCATGAAAATAACAGGGTGGCTTAAATAACAGGAATTTATTTTCTCATAGTTCTGGAGGCTAGAAGTCCAAGATCAAGGTGTCAGCAAGTTTGGTTTCTCCTGAGGCCTCTCTCCTTGGCTTGCAGATGGCCGCCTTCTGGCTACGTCCGCACATGTCTTCCCTCTCTGAACATACATCCCTGGTGTCTGTGTGTGTCCAACTTTCCTCTTATAAGGACACTGGCATTTGTCCTTATTAGGACAAACTGGATTAGGGCCCACACTAAAGGCTTCATTTTAACTTTTTGTTGTTGTTGTTATTTTCAGATGAGATTTACATTTAAAAATTTTTTAAAATTATAGTTGATATGCAATATTAGTTTTAGGTGTACAACATAGTGATTAGACATATATGTAACTTACAAAGTGATCACCCAGATAAATATAGTACCAATCTGACACCATTCATGGTTATTATAATATTAGTGATTCTATTCCAAAAACGCTAATTTTAAAGACAGATGTGTCCATATTTTCATTGCAACGTTATTTACAATAGCCAAGATATGGAAGCAAGTGTCCATCAATAAATGAATGGATAAAGAAGTGGTACATACATACAATGGAACATTACTCAGCCATAAAAAATAATGAAATCTGCCATTTGCAAAGAAAATGGCCCTAGAGGAAATTATGTTGAATGGCATAAGTCTGAGAAAGACAAATACTGCATGATTTCACTTACATATGGAATCTAAAAAAAAAAATGGACAAACAAAACAGAAGCAAACTCATAGATAAAGAGGACATTTTAATGATTGCCAGATGGTAGGGGGATTGAAGAGATGGGTGAAGAGGGGTAAGGGGTTAAGAGGTACAAACTGGTAGTTACAAAACAGTCATGGGTTTCATTTTAACCTAATAACCTCTGTAAAAACCCTATCTCTAAATAAATCACATTCTGAGATACTAGGTGTTAGTGGTTCAATATACCAACTTTATAGGGATCCACTTCAGCCCATAACAGTAGATATTGCCTGCAATGATTGTACACAACTGTGTACCACGGTAGTGAAAATTAAACAAATGTGTATTTTCTTTGTTTCTTTTGGTGAATAACTCCTAGGGAATATTAGAATGAAATATTTTCAAGAATGCTGATTTGTGATTCTTTCATTCGTTATCTTATTTACGCACCCATTCTTCTGTCCATCCATTCATCCACCCATCCATCATTCCTGCATCTTTATTGCATATTCTGAGGCTAGGATGATATAGTAGTGTTTGACTAAGGACTAAACCTGGTGCTGTAGACATCTGTGGTTTTCAGTTTTCCCCTCTGCGTTCCCATCTCTCATATTACTGATCATTTTCTACTAGAATTATTGGTTGACTTTGTTGTATTTCTCACTAGATTGTGGGTGCTTTGAGGTAGGAACCATATCTTTTGTATTCTATCCTGAAGACGTGGGAGGGATATAGGGGGAGAACAGTAGATTGTTTTCAAAATGAAGGACTCAATCTTATCATTTATGGGAAAAGTAAATATATTACATGGAGAACTTACCAGAATGCCTGAGTGGTATTCAGAGGGAGGTTCAGAGACAGAGTAATTTGTTTGAGACTGACAGCCAGACCTAAGTTGATTGGTAACAGAGAAGTGACCTGTGCCCCAATGCCTGATGTGCCTCGGGTAAATACCTCCTTTCTATTTCTCTACATTGCACAGCTACACAGACTATTACAAAGCTCAAAACCTGTGAGAAGTGCCATCCCATGGCTAAAAATATGACTCATTTGATGATATCATAGTACGTAAAAATCTGTCTCTTATTTTGAACATTCATAGTAGTGGTGTAATTAAATTCTATGTCATCGCAACCAAGAAAAATATCGGTACACACTGAAACAAAATAGTTGGCTTACTATGCATGGGAAACTTCAGATGAGGGTAAGTGAATGACTTAAGACTTACACAAAAGCATCCTGCTTGTTGGTTAAAAATCCCAGCCCCACGTTCACTATACCTCTCAGCTACATTCAAACTTAGAACAGCACAAAAATAGTTTAAATCAAAAAAAGAAAAATTCCAACAGAGTTTAGTGAAGTTTTTCTCCTATATCCCAACTTTTAAAGGCAGTTTTGCAAAGATGATATTCTTGTATTTCCCTCTCTATTTTTTTCCCACCCTATTGTGGGAATATATACAAGTCCAACAACTCCTAGGGAAATACTACCAAATATTTGAATATCTATTTCATGTGGGGAGATTAGAAAGTCACTTTTTGCAACTTGTGTAGCTCTATTATGCAAACATCAATAAGATACAGGTCATAAATTCTGTTAGGTTGGAGCTCTGAGCGTCAAAAAGACTATATAGATAATTTTAAGATATTTTCCCCTCAGCTGAATCACCGCTATAAAGTTAAGCTTGGTTTTTGAAATATAAATCAAATTAATGATTTCCATAAAGCTACATACCTTTCGTGTAAAGCAAACTCCCACAAACTTTTGAGTAGGCATTTATCAAATTCAGCATCTATAGAATTCCTGAAAATGTGAGCATTTTTTTTTGGCTAATAGTAAAATGTTAATGATGATACATTTTCTGCAGTTTTGTGTCTCTTAAGTATTTTAGTGTTAATATCCTCATGGTAACTTGTTGTTAATCAGTGAAATTTGAGTTCTTCCATAAATTAGCTCTTTTTTAAGTAGATCTGTCCCCATCATAGGAGATGCATTATAATTTGTAATTTTGCAAAAATATTCTTCTCCAATCATTTCCTATTTTATATCATAAGCAATATAATTGAAGTGGCTTAGAATCAGTGGTACATAATAAGTATCTGAACCAGATAAAGCCCACAGTCTCTGAAGTTTGGAAAACATAACCCAGAGCAATGTGTAATTCAAAAGAAATCTCCGCAAATACCTTGTACCCATCTTGTTATCTGCTGTAATCTAAAACATATAGTAGATGCCCAACAAATACTAGTGGAGCAAATGCAAAAATAAATGGCACAACAGATATTTCTGAGTGCGTGTATTGAGTCAAGTGCTTCTTTTCACAAGAAGCCGACCATGTGTTTTGTATTAATTGGTGAGAGTGATACCTAAATAGAGTTATTTAGCCTCTGTTGTTTTGGGTAATGGTTTAAAATTGTTCTCGCCTACCTGTGCAATACATTCTCCTTTATAAAATGCACATGGCTGTTGTATTTTATCTTGATAACTATTATAGGTAGAGTTGTTACAAATAATATACGACTCTTTTTAACAAGCAAAGAAACTGAGGCCTAAAACTTCAGGGATTCACTTATATTTACTAATCTTTCTCCCATTCCCCCCTCCCCCCTGCTTTATCACCCTGTCCTGCTAGCGGATAGGCTCTGCTTCCTGCATTCCTGGGCACCTTGTGGGTTTTCTCACCTGCACTTAGATCGAAGCTGACACCAAAGGGCCACCGATCAGCCAAGTACCAAAGCAAAGAACTGGGACAAAATATTTTACAATATATAAGTATTTAATAAATAATTACCGAGAGCCTGCTAAGTAGCAGGAACTATACTCGATGCTGTCACTGAAATCCATTGATGTATTAACAAGTAAATTAGAAAGAAAGAATACTCCATTACATATAGGCAAATTAGATAAGCAAGTTTAAAAATACATCTCTCAGTATTGATGAGGAGATTGAAAATAGACCTCTTTCGCAAAATGCTAGTGTGCATGAAAATTGTCAATTTATACCAAAATACGTACCGCCTTTTCCAGATGGCATACTTTCAGATTTCTCCTGTGGGTGCTCTCTCTACTGTTCTCTACCTAGTTCTGCACTTTTGCCTCTGGGCTGGGTGGTCCTGTTGCTGGAAGGCACAGCAGGGAGATTGGCAGGCAGGAGGGAGTGAGGCTGGAGCGTGTATTCTCCAAGCTCTGTGTCCCTCTCCGGAAAGGAAGGCGCCTCCCACAGTACAGCGCTCTGCCCAGTTAGGTGTGAGCTTCCTAAATAGCAGAGGGTCAGCCTATTTCTAGCCACCAGGTGCGTCATCATTCTTGAGTGTCCCCGTACCCCGGCCCCACACCCTGGAAATAGTCCCTCCCATCATTCTCTTCAGTAATTCCATTTGTGTGTGCCATCTGGTCCCTGTAGGGTACTCGAATGGTTCCCTTTGACTTTGAAATTCCACTTGTGAGAGTTTGTGTTAAAGAAATTATAATGTGCATACGTCAATAAATCTGTATGATATGGTGTGTAGAGATTTTAAAAAAGTGCTTTTGAAGCACAAAAGAGGGATTCTGAAACTAGAGGGGTTTGGGAAGGCTTCCTATAGGAGGTGGCATTTGATTTGTGTCTTGGGGGTTAGCATGAGAGTTTGCCCAAAGAGAGATATGTATGTCTGGCCATCCAAAAGGAGGTATACAAACGGTGCCAAAACAGTGTATACACATTTTAAGAAAGAAAAAGAAACTGTATTAAAATTGTAATACTCAATCTATACCGATAACAAAAGATGAATACAAGTCACATTTGTCTTCTGCAATGACACATTGCTACCATAATTCAATTCAACTTTGAAAAGTCATACATAGATAACATCTCTTAAAATGTGTATACCTGTTTTTGGCATCTCCATATTGGTATTTGAAGGCAGACTCATTACTTGTCTTGTATCATACAGTGCCTAGCATGGGCTTGGTTGGAATAAGCATTAAATTCATATTTAAGGATTGATGATGGGTCTGCCTGGAAAACCAGTCTCAGGCAATGCTTTACTAAGCTGGCAGTGTCGGGTGGACCTGGAGCAGTCCATTTTGTGAAATAAGCACAGCCTGGCTGTGGACACCTCCATCCAGGGTCCTTCTGCACTTTTCTGAGTAAATTCAGGGGACATGCGATTGGGGACTTACACAATTGATCTTTTTTGAGCTTGAATATTGTTACCTGTACTTTGGGACTTACAGCACCTGTTTCACAGTTATTTTGAGACTTGCATGAGAAAGTATAAAATATACTGATGAATGCCTGCTAAACAGTAGCTAGTCAGTGTTAATAGCTATTGCTAATACTGAGAGAATATCTTACCTTCACCGTAGTGTTTTGTGGGGAACGCTGATTCACACATTTACTCTTTTCTCGCCACAGGTAGTCAGACACTTATCACTATTCTTATGTCTCATATATTTCTGTTATTTAACAACATGTCCCATGAGTAGAGTATTGTCTAGCAATATATTAACTGGCTCACAAGGTTATCAAAGAATATAATCGTATCAACTATCCACCTCAATCTGCGGGAAAAAGACTTTCAGTTTTGCATAAAATATTCAGCCAAGTTATATGACTCAAGTTTGTTCAGGAATATTCCTGGAACGTTATCTCAGTTCTCTCTCTTTGGTTTGTGAGTTGAAAGCATTTAGGAAAATGGAAAACCAGTTACTGACTCCCAAATTCTCTCGTTCATTATTCACAGGCATAGTAGAAGGTAGAGGAGAGAGAGAGAGAGAGAGAGAGAGAGAGAGAGAGAGAGAGNGTGTGTGTGTGTGTGTGGAGAGAGGTAGACACACACACACACACAAATGAGGGGTGTTGCTCTAGGATTACATCATTGTAAAAGTAACCAAGAAATACAACTCTGGACTCAACATACTATAATTCATTACAAATTGGGTATTAGAAGTACTCAGCTAGCCAGACTGGAAGACAGCTGCTAAGAATGCTGTCATCCTAAGGAGCTTTGCATGGAAGCCTTTCATTCTACCAAGCCAAAGAAGAAAGGAGGGACATGAGCAAGCATCTCCCTTCATTATCACAACTGACAGAAATAGCTCTTTTTTTTTCTTTTTTTCCCCAAACCAGTGATTGCTGACTCCTAGCAGGCGGGGCTCCCCCACCGCATGCTACACCTATTATCCTGAGAGTGGGACCAGGTTTTCCTTTGCTCACAGTCAGCGTTCTTACTGCAATACAGTTTTTATTGGGTTGTCGGAAAAGTCATGATGCATGTTTGCAACAGATGGCACCAGTTCATTTTCGGAAGTACTAGAGTCATTTGCATCTATGTTACTGCTATGTCATTTCACAACTGACAGTTCTAGCTTCATTCTAAAAAAAAAATGAGTGATTTGGTTGAGTTTTGGAGATTTTACAACAAGTTGAAGATGGAAGACCAAACTGTGCATTTTTGCCATATTTTACTGTTTAACTTCCATAAAGGGAAGATTGTGCATCAAGCTTGTGAAAAGTTGCGTAATGTTTACAGTGACAATGCTCTACAAGAATGTCAGTGCCAACAATGGTTCACGAAATTCTATGCTGGTGATTTTGATCTCAACGACGCTCCTTGGTCAGGGAGACCCACTGAGGTTGATGACGACAAAATAAAGGTATCGATGAAGTCAAACCCACGTTACACAACATGAGAGATTGCAGAAACACTGACTATCCATCATTCAAGTGTTCATGACCACCTGAAGAAGCTGAGATATGTAAGCAAGCTCGATATTTGGGTTCCGCATGAACTCAAAGAAGTTCATTTGATGGTGCATATAAACATCTGCAATATGCTCATTAAATGTGAGGAAAATGATCCTTTTTTGAAGTGACTGATAACTGGTGATGAGAAGTGGATTGTTTACAACAATGTGGTGTGCAAACCTTCTTGGTCCCGAAGTGATGATTCGCCTCAAACGACATCGAAAGCAGACATTTATCAGAGGAAGGTAATGCTTTCAGTGTGGTGGGGTTTTAAAGGTGTCGTGTTTTTCAAACTCCTAACAAGGAACCAAACAATCAATTCAACTGTGTACTGTCGGCAATTGGACAGTTTGAATAAATCCATCATCCAGAAACATCCAGAGCTTGTTGATTGTAAAGGAGTTGTGTTCCATTGCGACTATGCAAGACTACACACAAGTTTGATCACCCATCAAAATTATTGGAGCTTGGTTGGGATGTATTGCCACACCCACCATACTCACCTGACCTTGCGCTGTCTGACTGTCACTTGTTTCGCTCTCTTCAAAACTCCTTGCGTGGTATTTAATGTTCAATTCAGATGAGGCTGTAAATCAGTGCTTTGTTCAGTTTTTCACAAATAAAGACAGGTCATTCTATGAACGCAGAATTACGAAGCTCACTGAAAGATGGCAAAAGGTTATCGAACAAAACATGCAATATATCATTGATTGATCTTTGTTCTTTATATAAATAAATGACCTTTGAAAAGCATAGACAAAATACGTCATGACGTTTCCGACAACTCAATACTTTTCAGCTAGCAGGAGGGTCCAGGATATGAAGAGTCATAAGGGATACCTGGGAGAAGATGTGGCCTGTTCTCAGAGAGCTGACGACACTGTGCACACTTGTTGCTGGGGATGCTTCCAAAGTAAATTTGTTTTTGTTTTGGTTTTTTTAAGCAACTAAATACAGGGCAAACTGCATACACATAAGGGGTATCAGGAGGTGCTACGTGAATAATACAGACTTTCAGTGGTGTTTTCATGAAAGGGAGATACAGTAAAACCTTGGATTGTGAGTAACTTGGTTTGTGAGTGTTCCGCAAGATAAGCAAACATTTGTAATATATTTTAACTTGGTAATGAGCGATGTCTTGTAATACAGATGGTTTGTTTCCGGAATGAATTATGCTCGCAGACCAAGATATTGCTGTATATGGATTTCTCTGAAGAGGTGGAAAAGCTTGCGAGCACTGACAGTATGTTTGTCACGTTTAGGCATGTAGCTTTGGTGCGGTTTTATGTATGGGTCTTTCCTGAGCGACACGATCCCTGTTCTCTGTGTTAGTGTGACAGGACGGGGCTGGATGTTGGTGATGGGGAGTTGGGTAGCTGCTCAGCTTGCTAAAGAGAAGCAAGTTACATGTTAAGGTCTCTGGGAAGGCGCAACGATGCCCAGGCTAAAGAAAGCCTCTGATTTTATTAATTATAAGTTAAGTTCTCTGTACCCAGAATGCTGAGCAAGCCATTGTGAAGCAAGGGCCACAGAGTAGCCAAGATGATTCTGGAAGAGTGTATGGCTTCCCAGACATCTGTGGAAAAAAAACACCCCCGCTCTTACGTCTGCCACCTGCGATGTGCTGTCACTGAACCGGAGCCCAGCAAGGGCTCTCACATTGGGATACCATGTGACAGAAGGAGACGCGGTCAGTCACAACCTAGACTGTTCCAACAGTTTTAAGCATCTAGGTGATGATTTCTGGGAAGGGTGCACGTAGAGGAGAGAAGACAGGACGAAAGGCTGCATTTTTCATTTGTGAAAGACAAGGAAGTTATTAGAAAAACAGCTAGATAACATGCATTAGATAATAAAGAAGCAAGAACTGCTCTGTCAGTTTTCTAATGGGAGAAACCAATAAGATATCAGTTCCTCAGTTTACACCAGGCATTAAAAGAAAATCATTACCTACTTATTGGTTCATTTTGTAAATTGAGATCAATGAATTTCTCTGAACAACAGCATAAAATCAATCGTAAAATAGCATATAATTCATGGACAGTATTGTAAATTACAGTGTGCTTCACAGTGATCGGTGAGGTTTCCATGCACTGGGATGCTTTTCTGTGTAACACATCTCAGGGTGATGCCTGTTGGGTCCATTTCTAATGCATATTGGAGTGATCTGTTGTTCCCTGTCCCTACCTCTCTGTGTTGGATCTTATGCAAATGATACAATCAAGCAAATGGAAAGCGAGATGGTGCTGCTAGGGGACTCTGGCAGACGGTGGTGTTATGTTTTCAGGGTTCCCCCACCCTGACTCCATGCAGATGTGTGGACAGCCCTGCAGCTGTTTGGATCTGCTGACCCACTGAAGAGCCTGATCAGATCTGTGGAGCCATATCACCACATCAGTGAGGCGGGCAGGAGAGACTTACCATTACATTCCTCTTGGCCTTCAATTTTCAGTTGGTGGCTTTGTGTATGGCTTCATCCTTGAAGGATGATGTCTCAGTTCTGCTTCTTCTGGATCCATCTCATTTACCTTTTAAAATTAACTCTTTTATATAAAAAATTCCCATTCCTTATGTTCATTTTTCACGTAGCTACTCATTTTCCCACCTGCTGCCATCTCTTCTGTTTTCCCTTGCTTAACTTCTGTTTTCCTCACCATCTCCTCCCATGTCACCAAGATTCCCCCCATTGGGCCACCTGTATAGCTCCCTCCACCAGGTACCATGTTTGTTCTGGCCCTGTCTTTTTTTCATGCCTTATTATTCAAAGGACACTCATGACACTTCATCTTCTTACGGAACTACATTAAGAATGATCCACTTTGGGGTTGACAGTACAGGCATAAAAATGACATGGAAGTCAAAAAAGCTATTTAATCAGACTAACTTCCTTTGTACTATTGAGTTTCCAAATTTGGAACGCTTGGCATAAGCATTTATATACTTTCTTGGCATCAAGTCACTTTCCTCCTTTGAGCAAAGCCATCCCTGTTGGGATAACCGCCTCAGATCAGTGGATCTCTTCATCGCCTCCGTCTCACACTTGGGAAATGGAAGCCTATGGTGTTTTCTGTGGGTCTGCCTGGCTACGTACACCAAGGTCTTCCTGGTGCTGTGATCGGTCCCCTGCCTGGGCTCTACCTTGGAAACAGGCATGGGGCCCCTTCCCCCAAGATCCTGCGCATTTCCTTCTCCTTCCTTCTGTCTTTATTCCACTGGTTTGGTCAATCCCAGGAGGAGGAGGGGATTGGGCACCTTCTGTTTCTCCTAAAGATGATATGGAAGCCCCGAGTCCTCTCTGTTCCCACAATGGTTCTTTCCAGGAGGCTTTTCTAGTGTGCTGCTCTCTGAGCAGCCACATTCTGTTTTATGGATAGTTCCTATTTTATAGATGAATTCTGGATATCTGATTTAGGGTAATGTAGATGACAATTTAGATGAGGGATTGATATAGGGTCACAGGCAGGGAAGAGCAGGAGAATAAAATAACATACTGATATTGATGACAGTCATATTGATCTTGACCCCCATGGCACAGTTACCAAGCATTATAGGGGTTCAGAGGTGACCCGAGGGCTTCAGTTTGGGAACTTACTTGTTTCCTCCAGAGAACTGACCAAAACATGAAAGGAGGAAAAAAAATAATAGGAAGAAACAAGGAAACATGACAGTTATTCTTGAGGAGTGCCAAGGGTCCATCCAGTTCAAATTGGAAAACCTAATTATAGTAGACACAATGCTCAGCAATGGCTCTCAGCCCCATCTTAGAGATATGAGACGTGTTAGAGAAATAAGGTGATGAGACTTACCCAGAGCTAGGAATGGGGACACAGATACAGGAGGGCCCTGAGAGGTGAAGGCCTCCTGGGACCTGGAGCGGATGTCTGTCAAATGGGTGATCAAAGATCATAGCAAAGAAAATGCAAATGTTGTGAATACTCTGGAAATAAGGTATTGAGAGACGGGACACAGTGTGATAGCAAAGGAGTGATGGCATTAATGTGACAAATGGAAGAGGTGGGGGCTTACCAGTCTAGGATCAGATAGGGCAGATTTTAAATTAAGAATCTTGGAAGTAGTTCTAGAGATGATCAAGGAGTGGGTATAACTGTGCTAAATGTGGAATGAATGGAGTAGAGGTGAAGGGCATTACATCTGAGGAAGTTAAAGTGAAGCCAGATTCGGAGATGAGTCATATCTGAGGAAGTTGGAGTTGCCAAAAAAAAAGAGGGGGGGAGATTATGATTGAAAAGAAAACGGAGCCAACGCTGAAGTCATTGAGGAAAGGAAACGCATGATATAGTAGGTGTCACCTAGGTCCTGGGCATCCATTTTCCTAAATAATGAATTGATACTGGTCAGCTATGGCTGTCTTCTCTCCATCTGTTGTAATGTGCATGTATATCACAGAAGATGTGAAAAATACATGTAATCAAAAAATGTCATCATCTGTGCGCCCTTACTCTGAGACCGCCACCGTTAACGTTCTGGCATGTCTCTGTCCCCTGTTCTTTTATGAAGCACTGATATTTTAGAATTAGGTTTTGGCATTCAGACAAATACAACTTTGCCTTTTTCTTGTGTGTCATAGTGAATCTCCTTCACCTCTCACAATTACGAACCCCATCATTGTCCTGATAATTGTATTCATTAGACTCTTGGAGAGTTTTAGGCTTTATAGCTGAGAAAAAACTGGCAATCTGGATAAGGGGTATTAAGGCTCCCCTCTGGTCTTGCCCATTCATTTATTCAACAAAGAAAATTATGCAAAATAGACATCACACCCATCCTGGAGATACCGTGGTAAACTTGCTAGGAAATCTCTCTCTGCATTCAAGGAGTTTACATTCCCCTGGAGGGATATAAAGTTGAGACATAGACAACAAGACAATTTCTCTCATGTTTGGGGGTTTATGATATGAAGTAAACAAGGTTCTATGACAGAGAGAGGGTGATGGTAGCCACATTCTTAGATTATAAAGAAAGACTACTCAGAGTCAGACAAGCCTGATTGATGAGAAAAATCCACCCAAGTAAAAAGAAGTAGAATATAGATTTCAGTTAGGAGGCACAGCACCTTCAAAGACCTGCCTGGTGTAGTGAAATTGTGGCGTTAGAGGAACAGAAGGATGTCTTGTGTATGGAAGGGATGAGGAGAAGGAAGCAGGTGTTAAGGAAGCAGTATCTCCTTGACCATTATTGGATTTCATTCCGAGAACAACAGGGGGCCACTGCAGGGCGTGACTCCGGGCGATGAAAAGATTATTCTTGACTGAGGATCTGGCCTTCTTAAACAGTATAGGTTTAAGATGTACAGCATGTGACTTGACTTACATATAGTGTGAAATGATGACCACAACATGATTACTTAACATCCTGGCTCTTTGCCTTTTAAAATTACCCAGCACTCCTGATTCTTCTTGTTGTGTTTCTTGGCAGCCTTTTTCACATTCTATAGCACTGACATCCTTAAGCCCCGCTAGACTTTCAGCTTAAAGCTATGCTACCTCCTAAAATTGAACACCTTTCTCATCTGTAATCTTCTCAATACCTCCTTAGTCTAGAGCTAAACCCTAACTGTGATTGGAGGGCTTGACAAGAGTTGGCCTTTTCTGTTTCAATTCTGGCTCACCAGTCAGAGTGGCCCTTTCAGGCAACAGGGCCCTTCTAACATACTCACTTCCTCATCTGGGTCCCCGTCAGTCCCGACCATCATAGAAATAGATGCTGCTCATTTCATGGAGTTGGATATTTTGTCACAGTAGAATTCAAGCACAGACAGTCCCCTCAGAACTAATTGCTACAAGAGGCTACTCCCGTGTGAGGTAAATATTTTGGTTGGGTTTAGGATTTCGGTGATCATGATCGGCTTCCAAGCACGGAGGCTGCAATGTGAAAGAGCATGGAGCCTCCTATGATAAGGAGACACTGTGATATGGTGATACCACGAGGATGCCTCGTGGCCCCGGCAGCTTGAGATAACTAAGGATTCCCAGAGACGGAAGTCTGTCCCTGCAAATGCGTGCAGCCACGTTTTGGGCTGCCTTTGAATAGTATGACTTCTTTGCCACCTGCAAGCCTGGTACCCGAATGCATCCCTTACAAGCTAGGATGTAAGGAAGCATGGAGAGCTGCCCTGCCACAGAAGTTCCCTGGCCAAAACACATTGTGGCGTCCATTCTGGTTTGCAGCTGACCAAGAGCGTCTGGTACGGCCAGGAGAGATGCTCATGCACAATATCCCAGACTCACTAGAGTCGTCCACGTGGCATCAGGGTCTGGCTGGGGCAGGTTCTTTCAGAAAAGTTAGATGTATTCCCATTTTCCAATAGTATCACTTTTCCCTAATTACACTGACTTACCCATCGGGGAAGTTCAGGGCAGGGAGAGGTTATTACTGGCTAGGGGAATATTTCACTCTCTTGATCATCTTTCAGACCTAGCTTAACTGTCTCTAGACCATCTCATTCATTCATTCTTCATTTATTCAAACACGTATTTTCAAAACCTACGATGTGCCGGGTGTTGTGGTAGGCACTGAGGACACAGAATGAATCTTTGCCATCCCTTCCTTTACATTGTCAGTCTGATGCATCAGATAATTTTGTAAACAAATCATCATGGCGCGCGGTGTTGTGAGCTAGATGCTAAAGTGCGTGCAAATACCTCGGGAGAAGGAGGATAGGGTGATAGCCCCACCTTGTGTCAGGGGTCACAGCGGGATGTGTTATGGCTTCTTAAGAAAGAAACAGGCATTTGCACTGAGCCTGGGTAGCTTGAAGGTCAAATCATAGTAGGTCAGGTAGACAGGAGAAGAAAGGAAGTCAGCAAAAGGGGAATTGCAAGTGCAAAGTCATTGTTACAAGCTATGCATTTGCATTTCAAAAGCAACTCCTGTTGTCATCAAACCCACCTTAAAAATAAACATCTCATTTCTTTTTTAACAGAGCCATTGAAGTAACTCTGAACGCAGAAACCGATTTACCTGGTCATAGACATTTAAGAAAACAGTCAAATTGTTAACATGAAAAAATTAAACCAAGTGCCTGACTGAGACATGTCTATTTAAAAATACCCATAGCATGTTTAAGGGATGAAACAGCCTGTATTGTATCGGTATCGATTTTGGTGGCTATTGATTCGTACTGTAAGCTTTAGTTGAACTGTTCTCAGGAGTGGGGATGTACAGGAGTGAGATCTCCCAAATAAAACGTACGATTGAAACTGGATTCTTGTTGCCGCCCCTAGATTTGGCAGTATTTACGCCTCACCGGTTCCTGCTTGGTGCCTGCACACACGTGGGATGTGCAAACAGCTCCCTGGTCGTGCTGTACACAGCGCAGCTGCCACCGGGCCTTGTGGATCCCCCGATTCTGAGCGTCCTGGATTCTAGAACTATATACGTACAGTAAGTAGACAGGTTGTCCCTGTCACATACTGGTTCATGCAAAAATCCCAGGGAGTTCAATCAAGGGAAGGGTTTGTGACATAAAATTAATTCTATTGTGATTAAATGCATAGGAGTGATTAGTTCAGTGGTTCTGGGAACCTTTGATTATAACTTGCCACCTTAATTTCCATTTTGTCTTCATGCAATCAGGCTGAGCTACGTATGTACACAGATTATGTGCAAGCTTCAATAGGGAGAAACTGACCACGTACACGACCACCTTGGGCTTTTGATACGTGAGGCATTATTTGTGATGATGTGGAATTAGAAGAGTATAAACAGACATGCTCTGTTTGAGTATCAACGAGGACTTTCTTGTTACCTTGCAAGTTGGTCACAAAGGATCAGTCACATATAGGCATATTTACACTATTTTCCATATTAGTAATTTTTATCCATTTCCTAATACGTACAAAATATATTGCTGTTACTGAAACTAAACCTCTCTTACCACCAATGAATGCTTGTTTACATTCATATCTCAGTTTTCTCATCTGTGAAAAGAAGAATTTGGACTGAATTAATTATATTAATTTGAGTGGAAACACTATGATTGATACCCCATTGTTCAGAATCTAAACTCTCGTCTTTGCCCGAGGCTGAGCCCACGTTACTTATCCCAAAAGATTTCCCACTACTCGAAGTATTTCTGAAAATACCAATATCTGGCTGTTTCATAACTGGTGACACACTGTAACCCTGCATTGGAATACCCTCTACTTTTCCTACTGCCCACCAAATCCAGTCCATCCATCAAGGAACCATCTCCTGTATCTAGATCGTGTCACCTGTCATCTCACCCGAGAAGTCTTATTCCACTTTTCTAGCCCTTGCAATCCTCAACTTCTCTGTACTCTACAGTTGCATATCAACTTAGATTATTGACTTTTTCAAGACAATTATGTTATTCTCTCTCCCTCCCAGTCCTCATAAGTGCTCAGATGTTTGACTTATCCTAGTCTTTGTTTGATGGCTTAAGTTCAAAATCAAGTACTCATTCATGCATTTTTGTAATATTAGCTAATTCAAGTTATAAGTAGCTAGAGAGCAAGCACTATGTCACATTTTCTTTATACCATTCGGTATAGGCATTTAATAAGTACTTTCTTTAAGTGAATCACTTTTGAGTTTTTAGTGGTTTTTGTTTGTTTGTTTTTTCACAGCGGCATAAATCCAAATTCATATGTGTCCTTTGAAAATCCTGCATATTTCAAGTTGGGCTTGAATGAATGATGATGCTGTGCTTTTCCATTCCTAGGTGGAAGCCACCAAGACAAGCAAATGGAATTCTGGAACGCTATGTATTATATATTTCAAATCACACGCATGATTTTACAGTTTGGGACGTCATCTATAACAGCACAGAGCTTTTTCAGGATCACGTGCTACGATACCTTTTTCCTGGTACTAAATATTTCATGAAACTGGGAGTAAGTTCACTTCACTTTTATCACTTTCTCTGTCCCCACCCTGTTGCTGGCCCCTTCTCTTTCCTTTGCCCCATCTTCCCTCCCTCCCTCATGGAAAACAACACAAACACACCAAAACCCAAAAACCTCACATGTTGCTGTTTACACTGAAAATTCACTTTGCATCCTAAGTGGGAATTCGGTTGATCTAATACCTTCATTTATTTTATATTATGCAAAATGATAGAGTAACAACCTGAGTCAGTAGATTTTCCCAAATCTAATTTAGGATTATCAGAGATTATTTCTTTTTTATTATTTGTAGAATGTCATAATTGTTGAGGGCTTTTTCTAAAATGCTTGGATTAATAAGGTTATTTCCCCATGGAGCTTGTATTCATTTGAAAAACAAGGCACAGTATGAAAATTTAGGTCTTCTATTTTTAAATGAAGGCTTAAATGACCCTCGGATATTCTTGATTGTTATTATATTCTGCTTTACATTACGCTTCTATCTCAAAAAGAATAGTCACTTAATAAAACCCTAGAATCAACATAGTTTAGAGGTTTCTTCAGACAGGCAATAGCATTTTTTTTAATGCAAAATAGCACTTTTATACAAAGGTCTTTTGAAAGACCTTGATATTTACAGTGGAATTTATACTCAGGACTTCCTTTTGTTTTTTGATGAAATTTAATCTTTTTTTAAGTTTAATAGCACACCTGAAAATAACTGAATATAAATATGAGAGTGTCCCTATTTGTTTAAAACACACTCTTCATTTTATAGCAATACCTATATAAGGATATTTGCTTTGATAAATGCCATAGAAAATATTCTGCCCTTGATTATGAATAAATTTACATTTATGTAGACACTGTGTATGCATTCATTTTACTTAACATGCTCTTGAGTGCTCTAAATATTATACCACAAGAAAATAAACTACATTCAACTATCGCTAACTGTCTGACCTGACACCACAAAACAAGGGCAATCAGACGATGTCAGAAACCCTGTTCAGAACCAACTCCATGTGCTGAGGCGTTCAGCACACAAATGGGTTTATGAACCACGGCTTTGATTATTTCGTTTTATTCCCCTAGATGGAAAAAGTATGTCAAGTTGATTTTCAAAAGCTAATACAGAAACCCACACTGTTTTCAACACAGTGGTGATATCAAAATCGAGCAAAGTCTCTGTTGCTTAGAAGTAACCAAAATTATACAGAAATTGTTGTGCTCTTGTTTTATATCAGATGGAGGCAAATGACATGAAACAACATTCTGCTCTCAGGCAATGTTTAGGCTATGCTGTGCAGTCAATGAAAACTCACTTTAATCTATGTTTTATAAATCTGGAATACCTTGAAAAGTACACACGAGATTGTGATTCCACTCTCCTGAGTTTTAATTCAGATTTTGCCCCTAACTGTGTGACCTATGGCAAATTCACTTAAACACACTGAGTTTTACGTGTTTCAAGCCTAAAATTAGGACTTTAAACTCAGTGATTTTAAATGTCTCTTTTACTCCTAAAATTCTATGATACTAAACAGGTGACCCCAAACAGTACTGTATGGAGTCAGACGAGGTCTGTCAGCCACTGAATAATGTTGATGCGAGATGTCGTGAAGATGTGGCATCCTTGCCCCGACTCTTGTTAGGGAAAGAAATATGCTCACATTATTTTCGATTTCACTGTGTTTATTAGGGCAGAAAATACACTAATATATATTCAGGGAGTATTCCACTAAACATTTCTTTGTTTGTTTGTTTGTTTGTTTTACTTAACTCTGTTAACCAGTTAATTAAATGAACCATTTTAGGTTCATGTTGGTTAATTGAGGGATTTTTGTATATTTCACATATACCCACATCATGACTGGCTTTTAAGGTCATCCGATTTAGTGGATGGACATCAGGTTCTCAGCCAGTTGGAGTCGCCTTTATAGATAGTCTTAGCATATGGGCTAAGTGCTGGAGAACAAAATATACATAAGAAAGCTTTTACACAGACATTAGAATAGAGGGAAATGCATGGGAATTGGGGCCACTGTGATTTACTTCAGACTCCAAGCAGGTGTGCTACTTCCTGTGGCTTCATTTCATTTTTCCTTCTTGACTGGATTATAAACTCTTGAAGGGTAGAGACTGTGTCTCTCAGACTTCTGTGTCTGCAGAGTCAAGTATAGTGCCTGCTGGAAACCGGATGCTCAGCAAACAAGAATGGATGAATGAATGAATGAAGAATACTAAGTATATTTATTTCATAAAGAATCTGAGACTTCTGATATGAATGAATTAATTTGCTGTAAAACATCAGAGTCGGGGATTCTCTGGCTCCAAACCTGTTCTTTCTACCAGAAGAAACAGCATAACATGTTGCTACACTCAGCAAACAGTATTGTGAAACGTGGTAGCTCTTAGTAAAGATAAGTCAGCAAATAGTTAGAGAAGCTGGGAAGACAGACACGTGTCGAGGTACGGTTGATAATTTTCATACTACCGCCATACGTTTGCTTCTTGAAGAACATGAAGCGTTAAATATGTTTCCTGGAAAGATTCTTGGAAATGATGGACTTAACTTTTCAAAAGATCGGTAATAGATCATGTGACCTTGTTCTTTTTCTTCATACTTTATGCTGCATTCTTAACATCCTCAGACTCAAAAACAAGCTATTGGAAAAGAGAATGCTAGCTTTGGATGTCCCCAATAGTCATGATTTTAAAAATAATTGACATACTTCTCTTAGTCATGCATTATATTATACCAAAACTGGATCCCCTATTTGGTCGGACGTTTCTCATTTCAGTGTAGTATTATGACTTTGCAATTTTTTTTAATGACTGTAATTGATAAAAGCTATAGGAGATGGGTGGAAACACCTTATTTTAATTGATCGGAGGCTTTCAAGAACCTTGACATTCATAAATGTATCTTTATTTTGTTTAGTTTTTCCAAACCAATATTTTAATCAGCATTCAGTTGCATTGAAAGCAGTGGCCTGTGGTGCTGACAGGTCAAACAAGATACTGATTGGTTCAGTTTCATTTAGATAATATTAGTTAGATTAGACCAATAAGAAGCAACTTGAAGAACATTTATTTCCTTAGTGCATGAACTAGTATTGCACTGCTCACTTAGCAGCTCTAAACCCATGCAATACGAATGTGGAAGAAAACAAAAGAGAATATTTTGCAGGTAATCCTGTTATTTCAGTAGCCCCTTTATAAATTCTGATTCGTTTACAAGAAAAATTCTCTCATGTGCTCCTTGGAGTCTGAGGAAGTTCTTTGTCAGGTTACTAGTTTATGGATCTTCAGTGACACATCCCAAAGAACAGTCCTTCTAAACCAGAGGATGCCTGTATTTATCCCAGAAGGCACCATAGAAACCTCAAAACAAAGTCCATTGTAATTGATTTTATGTGTGTGTGTGTGAATATATAATTTTATTTCATACAGTACAGTACTTCTTTGGGGAGAGTTAGAAAGAGAAAATTCTTAGGACGTGAATGAGAAAAACAATAATGACAAACAGACTATCAGAATTAAATCCCATTGTGTTAAGAGTTTAGCAAGAAGATGCTGCGACATCCTCCTAAGGGGAGGTAGGGGGTTGGGGAATCTGGTGACTACAAGTGGATGGATCTGTCTCTCTCTGGGGACTGGAAAAAAAGGACCCTTTGACCGTTTTCGTTTGGCAAGTCAGTTTATCCCCCGTGGCCTGTTTCCCTGCCATGATTTCTGGTGGACTTTTAGCACGTTGGGGGATCTTTTGTTCTAACTTTCTATTTTAATGTCCAGATAGTTATTCTTGGGCTAACAGTGACATGTCCTAGAGCTTTGAGTCAGGGTTTGGACACAAGCTCCATTGATTTCCTCTTTATTTGCAAAGATTCTGTTCTCAGGCTGAGTGTGGTCTCTCTCTTACATAGATATGCACATGCCACAGCTGAGAATTAGAGGAAACCCACTGAGGTTAATTAGGTCCCCAATCTTAATGCAGTTTCATGCCCGGGCAACGATTTCACCCATCTGAAACTTGCTTACTCTGATGAGAAATTGTCCTGAAAACATGGGCTACTGGTCTATTATTACAATAGGAAGTGAGATTGATCTCCATGTCTGTTGACCATATCTTATTATTATTATATTTATACTTCCAAAGAAGAATTTGCAAATATGTGCATTCACACTGTACATAGTGTACTTCAATATAAGAAAATATCTCTCAAAATCAGCCTTTCTCCTGTCTTTAGGGAAAATATTGACTGCTTTAAATGGCAAAAGGTCATTCCCTCATTATCAAACTGGAAAGCAGGGACGGGCCCAAAGAAACAAAGACATGCTTTAATTGTTTATATTAGTAATACCTGCCTTCCATGAAAATGCACTGAATAGCTGTCTGCATTTTACGTTGTCTTATGATCTTATTTTCTTACTGATTTTGATAAAAAATTAGTGCTTCCTGAAACATTTAAAAATTTCATTGTATAAATTGCCGCTGTAACCTAAAGAAATGGTGAGCAAAGTTTAGGTGTACTTTTCAGAAATCTATGTTATGTGAAGACATAATTGCTAATATGACCTGGCAAAATTAGTTTGATAAACCCCGTGTGTAAGGCTCCATTTCTTGGAAACATGTTGATCCAACCAGTTAGGTGACGAAGATATTTTCCTAATGCATTTAAATATTTATTTGGGGATTATCTGCAGTTTATTATGAAAGTGTGCATGGAAGCTTCTAAATATGTTTTAACATCCGAGTTTCCACTTCTGGCATTAGTGATAACTTATTAGGGAATCATGGTGGTGGGGGAGGGTCTGTGATCATTTTAAGTTTGTAGGCCATGTGACAAAGCCCATTTCCTCTGACACATAAGTAAAGGATTTAACCCTTTCACCCGTTAAACAGCCACTCAATAACTTCTCTGTTGTTGATATATGAGAAAAATTGTTCAATTTCCTATTGTGTGATACTTTAAATATATTACCATATTTGCCGGCGTATAAGACGACTGGGCGTATAAGACGACCCCCTAACATTTCCACTCAAAATACAGAGTTTGTTATATACTCGCCGT
>NW_017732373.1:171166-173190 GCF_001890085.2 Hipposideros armiger | reverse complement strand
CACTGAATGAACCCACAGCTCACGTGACCCATCTCTCATTGGTGGACATTTAAGCTTCCATTGTTTTGCTATCATCAATAATGCTACGAGCCATTAATTGCCTTAATCGGCCAGGTAGAGTCTGTAAGTGCTGAGTCAGTATCACTGGATTCCCACGGAAGGCCTTGCTTTCCTCCACATGTGTCCTGCTTAATCCCAGTCCCGTGCTTCCCATGCTGCAAACATGTTGGTGTGACACTCCAGCTCCGTGTCCCTAATCAGAACCCTGTGCACCCACATTCCCTCCAGCAAAGGTGTCCTCCGCAGGCTCTGATTTCAGGCACGGATTTAAAACCTCTGAAAAGAACTACTTGTAGGCTCGAGATGGATAAGAACTCTTGAGTCTGTAAAACCTTGACTCTTCCTTTGTAATACCATTAGCCATCAATGAGAAGTCGCACAAAGAATTGCTGTCTCATCAATGTGTGGCCTGTGTTGTGTAGATTGCACCTGCATAATGAGATTTATCCTTTTGCCTTTTGAGAGCTTTCACATTCTTGGGCTGTAGAATCTGGAAATACATCTTTTTTCTAAATCTACCTTGCTAAAATCAGCATGAATACCTGACTACACCAAACTTATTTTTCATTCTAGCATAGCATTTAGTGACCTTTTAAACTATTTAGAATATGTTTCTTTTAAATACTCACTAAAAATGTAGAATATGAAATTCTTACTTTATTAATACTTACAATTTCTTGTATCTCTCCATTATGTTCTCCTAAGTGCGTTTACCTGAACCACATGAGGGCAGGGGTTCGGTGGGCCTTGTTCACTGTTCCAGTCCCAGCACTTGGCAGGTGCTAGCCATGGCATAGATGGACATTAAACAGCTGTTGAATGAATTAATGTTTAGTTAAGATAGAGGCGATACTAAAATGGTAATCATGTCAATGGGAGAAGTGTATGCGTATGCAATCATACAATACACACACATGCACATTTATAGCATGTTTTACAGTTATGTAGTATAGGTGGGATGATCTCAAAGGCAGTGAAAGGCATCTTCCTCTTGGCCTGCCGAAGGCTCAGAGTACACACTTAAGAGACCCAGACTTCCTCAGCCTGGTCGCTTGTATAATAGACACCACGAATGAAACTGGATCTGCTTAGCGTGCCTCGGTGTGAAAGGTATGTTGTTGCCACCATCAGGATTTGGTAATGTCAGGATGGGCGTCATGAGTAACAGGAGAGCAGGACGGCTGGGCGACCATTAGATGAGGGTCCTGGGGTCTTCTTCAGAAAGGAAAGGGTACTCGAGGAACCCACGCAAACATTTTCCTAACTCAGCCTTTTGTATTGGCCCAGCTTTGTGAGACTTTCTACAAGGATATATGACAGGGGAGATAATGTCAATAAGAACAACAACAAAAAATTAGGAACTTGATTATTTTTGCAGACTGAAACACAGGACTGTGAGGACAATAGGACATTTAGTTCTGCTTTTTGAACATCTGCACTATTTCAGGAATGGGTGGTAGAGGAACCAGTATCCATACATCTTTCATACACGTTCTGTATTTGCTTTCCTGACGCACACTGAGGGATGATCGTAGAGAAATAAAATTTTATAATGTATGTACGTAAAGGTGTATGTGTAAATATTAAGTACTCCCCTTATGCAAAGACATATTTGATTTCCCGCTAACACTAATAACAGTAATAATAATAATAGCTACAATTTATAACTATATGCCTGGTACTTTCATTCTCATAACTAGCCCATGAAATAGGTATTATTATTCCCACGTCTAGATGTGGAAACTCTGATTTATAAGTATTAAGCAACTTAATTAGAGCAAATATCTAGTTAAATAGGAATGTAATGCAAAACAAGATGGAAATAATTCAAAATTCATGATTTTATTCACTTGTACCACTCACTCTTCTGCCTCAACTTTTTGTAGAAATGCTTATAACATAGAATTCCATCTAGCCATGTGAGAAAAAAGAGAATTTATTTTACTTTGTTTTCTTCCATCTTG
>NW_017732373.1:166350-170573 GCF_001890085.2 Hipposideros armiger | reverse complement strand
TGTGTGTTTCATTTGTTCTAGGAACCTTGGCAAGGCTAATTTCAGCAGGACTGTTCACCCAGTCAATATATGTCGTATTTCATACATTCATGCATCCTGGGTTATTTTCTAATTATTGAAGGTGGCTTTCATGTGTTCTAAAAAGCAAGCTAATGAAATATCAAAACTTGGCATTGAGGCAAATTTATTTTGGGGGTAAAGGAAGCTTTATTTCAAAGAAGCTGGACCTCTTTCTGAATTCTCTTTTTTCAGCACCCACCTACACTTTTGGGACCCAGAGTGAAAGGTGCTGTTTTCTTTTCCATCTCTCGTCAGGCCTGCACGGGCGGCGGGTGCACAGTGAGTGTGGCTAGCGAGGCCCTGATGGATGAGAGCGCCCCGGAAGGCGTGCCGGCCCCCAGAGCACACGCCTATTCGCCTCACTCCTTCAACATCTCCTGGACAGAGCCTGAACATCCGAACGGTAAGTGAACTCTTCTAGCCTCAAGTTAGAAAAGATGATTAGCAAAGGTAAATTAATATTCGAAATGGCAGCTTATACGTAGTGCTTAATTTTTAATGATCATTTTAGCACATAAAATACCTGAGATAGTATCATTGTCTGTATAGTTGGGAGATTGTGGTTTTTAGGCGAACACGCAATTTTGGTGGCTCAAAAGTGCTCCCTTTTGATAGTTTTTGTGTACTGCATCCGGTTGTTTAATATGCTCCGGGAGTGGTACAGAGAACAGACGAGGGTTCCCGGAGAAAGCCATTGTGAGAGTGACAGGGGATTTTCAATGAGTTTCTGTGTTTGATAGCCACTAGTTCTTTCCCGGACAAGTAGACAGGTGGAAAGTCCATGCACATATTGTATGTCAAATGCTTTTGATTTAATAAGTTTACCTGAAAAGAGACCCACTGTTTGGATGAGTGTTATTTTTTAATATGTTATTTATAAAACTTCAACATGCAGTTTTTAAACAGTGCATGCATTAAATATGTATACATTTATACTTGCTTAACTTGAAGGGCACTGTGTATATTTCTAAGTGATATACACATCTTCGCATAGTTTAGAGAATTAAGTTAGCCGGTTAAAGTTTGCTAAGCTAAAACCTTATTATAAAAATTTTTGTAATAGCCTGGGGTGGAAATTGCTTTACTCATTTATTGGAAATATCTTAACATTTCACACAGCACAGTGCATTGTTCCAAACGACAGAAGCTTACATAACATCAAGTTTTGTTCCTCTTTAACACAAATATCAAGAAGACTTTTAATATCTTAGAAACTCTTTTAAGTAACTCATTACTGAAAATTGAAATGACCTCTTTTAGCATAGCCAAAAAGAATAAAAGAAAAAAATTATAGTTTTATTAGTTTGTCTTATGTTTACTATGATATTATTTCAGTCATCTCACTTTAATTAAACTTTCAGCAAATGCATTAGATATATTTGAGGTAGTGTAAAGAGCTCTAATAATTATCATGAGGGATTATCTCTGCCATTAAATTTATTCCTGTACTATTAAACATTTTCTAATAAAAATATATGGATGTCCATTTGATACTTATGTATTAAACCGTCAAAAACCTGGTCATACTTTGTGCTCCATGAAAAAATCTAGACCATAGGTGGCAATGACAGTGTTAATGATTTATTCCAGTTGGATTACTGTTAAATGCTATGACACAATTTTCATGGTAAGATGATTTCTTTCATCCCAGTTGGTATTTGCAACTGGCATTACAGCTGCACTCAGAATCCTACATTTACTAGAGACGTACTTTCTACACGTCAGAGAGTCTTTGCATGTTGTGTTTTGTACATTTACAAGCAGTTTTAAAATATATTCATCCAACAATAAGAATTTGGGGGATTCAGAGATTTGTGTTAACACTTGCGTTGTATTCTTCTGGTGTTTAATCTCATCAGCATTTTCTAAATTTTTATTGCAGGACAATAATGAGACATTTAAAAAGTGATAGTTTCATTCATTTCTTTTTCATCTCTTTACTACGTCTCTCTCCACTTTCCCCAAATTCACCAGCGTTTGTTGTCTAGTGTCCATTGTTTGTCTGGGAGGGGTGATCAGATTATTGGAAAACATCTAGTCCCTCTGTGTGTTTTCAAAGCCCCCACGGTTCCCCCTAAAAAACCCCGAAGAATACAGTCCCAGTTCTTTATTCTGGCATTCAGGTTACTCCCAGCTGTGGCTCAGCCTGCACTCACAGGGCCTTATAATACACTGTCTTCTCTAGGCACCCGAGAATATGTATGGCATAATGTAGGATTGGGAGGCACAGGGGTGGAGTCGAGTAGGCGGAGTCAAACCTTCCCTGTGCCGTGTAGAACTGTGCTACTTTGGGATATTTACCAAATTCCATGAACCCCGGCTGCCTTGACTGCAAAATCAGAGTTAACAATTCATGCCATCTCTATGTCTTTACCTGCAGAAATCTATTGTAACTCATTCCTCAGGGCTAAACGTAGGCCTCTTGTTTCCTGAAATTGTTCGGCTCTTCCCTGAGTTTCAGTAAAGCTTTCCCTCTCGACCACATTCCCCGTTTTTGTGTCTTCACGATGGCATCTACTCATTCATCCTACATGCAGATTTATTTGGGTGCATGTCCAACATGCCTACCAGATGACAAGAGCATTCATTTCTAGTTTTCTTTCACAGAACCTAACACAGTGTTGTACTTTCTTTTGGTACCTAATAATATTTAGTTTTGTTAGTTTCTTGTGGAAATGGCATTTTGAACAGTGATATCTACACTGTAGAATCCTGGCAGTAATGATATCAGCTAGAGAACAGAAGTAGCAACAGTCCAGTTCCTGAAAATACCTGTTTGGCTGTGTGGAGTCTAGGACTAGGTTTTCCTGTTAGGAGTTTGGATTTTGCATTTGAATTTAGAATTGTAATTTTCTTTGGCAGAGTACATCTCATTCAAACTTAATGGAACCAGGCCCATATTACAATGTATGCTACATTATGGGTGCTTTTGAATTTCTAAATATGCTGCAGAAGAGTAATACAATTAAAGAATAAAATAGGTTTCATCCTTACGTTACTAAAGAAACACTTTCAAATGATTTTAAATAATGTTTCTGAAACATATCGGATCATTCGAACCGTCTCGGGAGCACGGATTGAAGAACTAGAGTCCAATGCTCCATCAGACCTGAGTCATCGGAATATCCCACTGTCTTAGTCATCATCCAAACGCTGATGCGTATTTAATACACCCCTCTCCTCAGGATCCCTCCTGGAGGCATCCACACAGGTTTCTACTACGTTTTCCACTCAATGCATCCAAGTTGATCTCTCCTCGGTGTCGCTGCCCCTCTGCCTGCCTTTGCCCTGTGTCCCCTCACTGATTCGCACCAGCCAGAAACCTGGGTGGCACTCTTGCCCTTAAGGCTGGCTCACCTCTGCTCCCTCTTGCCACACAGCACCCCAGCTGCGGTTCCTACTGATGGCCTCTAATGTTTATTTACTCAGATGACTTCAAGAGCCTCCTCATGCCCTGCAAAAACCTGATTTTGTTCATTATATTTTGGATTAGCTGCTGGGAACCACCATTCTGATGGTGCCAAGATGGATTTTCCCAACCCTTCATCTTAAAGGTACCCAGATTCCTTGTGGCAAAGATCCACGTAAACAGATCATCACACGGTAGAGATGTGCACAGTGTGCCCAAGTGTGTGGAGATGAAGCTCCCTGAGGGGACTGGTGGGGTGCAGGTGTGTCAACCCTCTGGGTCCTTGTTAAGATGTAACAGGTCCTGAGACACATGTGTGCTTAGACGGTAATATGCTATAATGGGTGCTGTGTGCCTGGTATCGTACAGTCTAGACTCCCAAATCTTGACTCTGTTAGTGACATACCTAACTGGATTATTTCACTAGGACTTCATAAACGTGAAAAAATATGTTGAGAAACAGTAAACCCACTTTCTGTAATAAGAAATATGTATATTTCCAAATACATGTTTTTATGTTACAAAATATGAAATGTATAAAATGTTCTGATACGAATCTCCAGTTCTTGACTATCTAGTGAGTGGTAGTCTTTAGCCAGCATGGCTTAGGAAACAGGCCTTCTTTTCAACTGATTCTGATTTAAATGATTCATTCAAGTCTAGTGATAATCCTTATTTAACAATATGGCAGGAATATCTTCCCATGGCAGTTAAGCATAACTCAACTTCATTCCTTGAAATGCAGTATGAAATC
>NW_017732373.1:162472-164430 GCF_001890085.2 Hipposideros armiger | reverse complement strand
GCTTATAACATAGAATTCCATCTAGCCATGTGAGAAAAAAGAGAATTTATTTTACTTTGTTTTCTTCCATCTTGTTCTCTGATTTTTCTCCTGTTTTAAAGAAATAAGTGGGCTTAAAAAATGTTTTGAAGTAACTGTATTTTTAAACAGTCACAATGTGATTCAATTTCCTTTCCTGGAAATGCTCAGTTTTAATAGGAGAAATGGATTATAGAATTCAGTGACTCACTTAGGAAAACTGCTTGACAGTTTCAAGCAAACCTTGTGTAACTTTTATGAAACACCTCCAATCAGTTTGTCAGGTAGAATTTCCCAAGCACAGTCTTTTTTAGGTTCCACTCGTTCCATTTTTAGGCGAGCATAACAGTAATAAGGCATTTTCCACAATGTGAAAGCCATTCTCTCTTTTCCTTTTTAATTGAAGGATCAACTATTCACACAGGGGCATATCTGCCACATTCAATCATCGTCTGGACCTCGGGGGGAAACCCTCAGTTGATATTCACATCACCATGCTGTATTGCAAAAAACAAACAAATTTGTTTGGAGCATCTTTAGTCACTAGTCATGTTACTTTTATAACACACTAAAGCATTGCTGTTTAATTCTTACAGTACACAGGATTCTACAGCAAACAGCGATACCTTGTATTGAATTTACATTGTATTGTGCTTGGGTTGAGTTTCTTTGGTTATGTATGACAACCTATTGAGAACCTTAGGAAATACAATTTGACGTAACATGACCAAGAGGCACAAAGATATATACCCCAGTGAGCGTGCTCTGTGGACAATTATGACTCCTCCTTCCTGTGAAAATTAAACACCTTAAAAATTCTACCTTTATGGAAAGAGAAAGGTGATGAACTTGAAACTGCTTGCGTTCGATAGCCAATGGGTATTCAGCATCTATTTCGTGGATTACCCATTGAAGAACTGAATTTGTAGAACTAGCTTAAGCAATCCGATCCCCCTTACCACATGGCATAATGTTTTATTTTGTTGTATCTTTCTGATCATTAGCATGAAAGAATAAGTGAGCACAAAAGTACAGTACAGTGCCATAAATTGAATCCCTTTTTTTTTCTTTATGTTGGATTTTTTTTTCTTTCGCTTCTCTCAATCCACTCTTCTGCATTCAGCCCTGCATCCTAAGCAGACTTTATTCACAAGGTGAATGGGCCTTCTCTCTTTCTCTCTCTTTGGCTTCCTCTTGGTTTGTCTGTGGACATCAACAGCAAGAATGGGGTCTCAAAACCTACTCCCTCTGGTTCCCTTTCTGCCGGGCTCTGGGCTCCTGTACGAAAGGCTATAAATCCTATCCAGTGGCCCTTTTCCTATGACCCTGGTCTTTCTCCAGGTTCCTGAACCTGTTCTCCGTCCATCCCCTGCAAACGTAAGGATGTGTACTGGCTCCGAGCACACTGGTTAGATGGTCTCCCAGCTATTACTACCTGGGGATGCTTTATTGCTGTCCCTTAACCTGACCCACATCATTGTAAATGGGCCCTTCACTAAATTATCCTCAGTTGTCTATTTGAGTTGCCATCCATTTCCTGCTGATACCCTGATTCCTGAATTGCATTTAATCCGCACTCAACGCATAGGATTTTGGGGGCTGGATATAGAGATAAATATAAAATGCTTACCTTCATTCTAAGAGTGTGACAAATAAGTAAACAACAAAAATTCCATTTGTTACACTTTGCTTTGCCACATTAGACATTTTAAAAGCAAATAAGGAGAGCCATGCTCAGAAGTTCTAGAGGCAGATTGTTTGATAAATCCGTGATATTTAGCTTCATAAATAAGAATCAACTTGATAGCTCATTGAAAGCTTTCCTTGTTATAATTAATCAAATATTGATTTATGATATTTTTCCTCTTTACAAACTAACTCTAAGTGCCACGTTTAGTTTAAGGATCAGGTTCTCAAATAAGTTGTATTCCTTAACTCAC
>NW_017732373.1:160605-161347 GCF_001890085.2 Hipposideros armiger | reverse complement strand
CTACGTATAGCTCCCCTCCCCTCATTTTTCTTTCTAAAAGCTTAGTAGAATGCCATTGAATGAAACCATAGCTCTTATACCATCATGAGGCTTCCAGGTACATGCCTGGTATCCACTCTAGTGCAGCCATGCCTCAGCCATACCAGGTAACCATTACTCATAACCATTGTGTGGTCCAGCACACAGCCCTCGCGTGCATCCTCGTTTGTCCTGAGTTAATGTTGCAAGGAGGATTCAGCAAAAAAGTTAGATGCTCAGGAGTCTCCAAGGCTACCAGAAAGGCCCTGAACCAGCTGTTAGCCCCTTCCTTCTCAAACAAAAGCAAATCAAGAGGTTGAAAGTAAAGAATAAAAAATAAAACAAGGAAGTTTGCTTCTTCCACGAAGGTAGATATCATTTCGCATTCCTTCTGCCCCTAAAGCACTGAGCATCATACCGTCCAGGTGATTGACTTTGAAGAGATAGACATTTTATCCTCATAGCATGCTTACGTTGACCCCAGCTTTCTCATCTTGGGATGGGGAACTTGGTGAAGGCCTGACAGATCATTGCATGCAGTAGGGTCACATCGATGTTTTCAAAAATGCCACACGGTCTGTAGTATGAAGAATGAATTGTGTGGGAACATGGGTAATTCATCAAAAACACTTGGGTGGCTCTTCTTCTCGGGAATGAGATGATGGCAGAATGGATTGGATGGCCATGGGTATGGAGATGGGTGAAGGGCGCTTTGGATGTGAAG
>NW_017732373.1:145370-158960 GCF_001890085.2 Hipposideros armiger | reverse complement strand
ACAGTGATTGAGTGCCTGGCCCGGGATAATTTCTTGTCATTATTATTACTATGATTTTATCCATTTTTCTTCTCCTAAATTTTGCATGAAATAATTGGTTTTTCATTGTGCATCTTTCATTTCTTAGTTTTAATTCATCTGTGCTTTTGTGTGTCAAGTATTATGTGGCATTACATCAAATACTTTCTGTAGGTGTTCTTGGAATTACCATAGATGGCCACACTAGAATAAAAGGGGACAGATGCTAGCAGCCACATGCTTTTGTGGAAGCATAGTGGCACATAGTCATAAAATGAATACTCTTTCTCAAAATTTTGGAAATAAGGAAAATGGACCTGCTTTTAGAAAGATACACGGTACAAAGTTAATCTTCAAAAAGAAAAATTGATCATAGCAGTAGCTTTGTTAAAGTATTTGTCCATTTCCATTAGAAGAAATGCTTTCATCCTAAAGGATGTTTATCGATCCAGATCTAATTGGCCAGATAGTAAATGTGATAGGTATTTAAGACAAACTTTACTTAAGAGGAGGAGTTGGTTCCAAGCGTTTTGGAAGGGCTGGAGGAACAGAAGGGAATGAGGAAGCAGATACCAGCAGAACAGACAGGGTGATCGTCTGCAAGCTGCTGTCTTCCCTGGCTGCCTGCGCTGCTGCCTGAGGCCTGGCTGGGTTTGCAGGTTTCAGGCTTCAAGCATCAGGAGACACTGCCCCAGCCAGAATTGATCTGCCCATGAGAGTCCACTGCTGTGGAGTGAAAATGAAGAAGCGCTTCTGCCACCCAGACTGCTTGCGGCCCCAGCTGGTTTGCACCTCTGCTGACCTGGCAATAGTCACCAAGGCCTCCGCTTTTGGAGCGGGATGCTGGACGCTCCCTTTCTTCCTGCTGCTGCCTGCCTAGCAGTGCTTCCTGCTGGTGAAACCTGATAGGAAGTCACCAGTCAAGAGAGCTGGACAAATAGTTTGCGGGCTCTGGGGCTCAGCGTGCAGAGCAGACAACAGAAATGCGAGTGTGGGGCTGTGATGAGATGAATTCTGTGATGAACCAGCTGAGTGATTCAGCGACTGCACACTCTTTCTTCCATTTTCTTCCCCGACCAACGGTAATCACTGGGTGCTTGCATCTCCCATGATTCCACGGGGCTTCAGACACGTGAAGATGCTCTCCCCCCAGCACCATGTCTCCGCGTGGTGGTGTTCACTCCACTTTTAGGTTAGACACTCCCCACCTGGATACTCTGCAACTTGAAAACTAAGCTGTAAATCAACACGTGCTGACGTTCTTTATCTAAATCCATAGGAAAAAGGAAGAGGGGAAATTAGGTATTATATATGAATCTCTATGTAATAAGCAAGACATAAAACATGGTAACATCTACAGTTCTTGTTTCTATAACTAGTTTAAGGCCATAGCTGATATTTAGAATTTCCTTTTGCCCTCAGCCGGTAGTTCATCTGTTTGGCATCGTTGCCCTAGCGAGGAGACCCAGACCTTCATTCCTAAGGGGACCATGGGTTGCTGTAGACTCACAATACTTACATGATTACACTTGGTCAGACAAAGGGTTCAGACCCTAGAGAATGTCCTGGGTATCAGCGTGCAGCAGAAAGCTAAGCTCTCCTTCCACAAGGTGACTTCTTTCTTTGCCGATGGATATAGTTGCACAAGGATCCCAGGTTGCCAGGTAGTAGCCTCACTTTCTAATTTACTGCTGCCTTGGTTGCGACCCCACTATGTAAGCATTTCTGTTTGTGGGCAGAGAACACAAAACTGTTGTGGGTAGGTCATTAAGTATAACGGTGAGAGAGCCGCTCCAACCACCTTCTCTGATGCCCATCCCTACGGCTCGCGCTATAGAAAACTGATTTCTTAACCAAAAACAACACTGAGAAGGATGTCCTGATAATGCGTGCAGCATTCTGCAAGTTCACCAACAGCGGTGCTGCCAACCATCGTGAGCAGGTCCTAGAGTGAGCCGTTCCTTCCCAGGAGGGATGCTTTGGAAGAGGCTGCTGGTGTCGGGGTCCCTAATACGATGTTCCATTGCCCCTAATATGATGAAGGATGAAGTTGGATCTACGTCCAGGACATTGACAAGACCGGATCTTGTGTTCCTAAGGCTGAGCCAGGCCTCCAGGAAGGCAGCTCTCAGGGACGCCCTTGATGGCCTGGGACTTGACTGGGGTCGTTGGTTTTAGAACTCATTGCTTCTCCAAATCCCTTATCTCTGAGCTCCTTTTTAATATCACCTCTTTAGCAAAATTCTTTTTATATTTCAGGTACCTAGACATCTCCTTTTTCCTGTAGCCTTAAATTTGACTCTATATTGCATGCTGATACTTTACTGTGCTGCGTATTCATTAATTTATTCATTCAATCAATATTTATTAAGTGCCTCCTATGTTTTAGGCGTGTTGCTAAGTTCTAGTAATACACAGGTGAGGAGTCAAAATTGCCTTGGTGATTTGGTCCATTGGGGATGTCAGGCAATTAGACAAGGAATAATAATAATACTAATAATATGAAAACTGGATAAGTGCTATGATGGAGATGTACTGTGTGGTATGGAAGAAGCCCCCATGTCTGTTCTCAGAGATGACTATCTAACAGAGGGACACTTAAGATATTTCCTCAAGAACACACTATAGGGCCACTGTGCAATTAACTTTACTTTGCAAGCGGTTCTAACATAACCATGTAAGCAAAGTTTTATTTTCCACAGTATAATGTTTAATGAGTGAAGATTCTATATTTCCAGTGAACATAGATTCCCAACGTCCTTTGAATGAATGTTTTGATTGAATAAATCAAATCATGATATTCAGTAGCCATCCGACTTCTTATAGCTCTGCTAGTTGAGTTCATGAAAATGCACAGAACTTTCCTCCTGAAATAAGTTTCAGTGGATTATTAAAACTGGCAAATCATAGTTTCTCTAACCCATGAGTGTCTTATAAAGTGTGCAATTTGTTCAAGGCTACCATGTTTACGTTATTTGATGCTCTAGCTAGGAACGTGACTATAATTGCATGAGGAACCCACATTTCCAGGTAACTGCCTGTTCTAGAGCCCGACAGCCTAGATTCAAACCCTGACTCCAGCATTTGCCAGCTGTGTGACCCTGAGTAAGTTCCCTAATCTGTGCCTGAATTTTCTCATCTATCAAATGGTGATAATAACACTGCCTCTATTATGTCAGTGCTGTGTGGAGAGGGTTAAACAGGAACTCACACACATCGGATGTGTAAAGAAGTGCCTGCCCCACCCTGAGTCATACAGAATGCATCAACAAATATGGTTATTGTACTTCTAGAGCACATGTACTAAGGGTATCGTTTTAGAGAGCAATACAAATTATAAATGTACTTCATTCATTCATTTTGGACCACACATGGCAGCAGTTAATACGATGCAACAGACAGATTCTCGCACGGGAACTCCTGGTTCTATTTCTGTCTCTGTAGTAATTAGCTTAACAATTTGATATACAAGAGTTTACAGCCTGCTTTATGCTTTGGAATGAGCAGATCCTGGGATTCCCTGAAATTAGAAATCACGTGACATGCTTGCTTTCTCTAAGTCATTCTTCGCTGTTGTCTATTAATCATACTATCTTTCCAGGAGTTATCACCAGTTACGGGCTCTATCTGGATGGTGTATTAATTCACAATTCCTCAGAACTCAGATGCCATGCGTATGGATTTGCCCCTTGGAGCTTACATTCCTTCAGAGTCCAGGCCTGCACAGCCAGAGGTTGTGCCCTGGGCCCACTGGTGAGTGTGCGTGTACCGTCTGGGCATGTATTAGCTGGCGGATGACAGGGAGTTGCAGGCAGACCTAAGTGGTGGTGACTCACGCTCTGTACTGCTGCCTTTTAAGCAGGGTGGGCCATTTTCTTTTTCTAAAATGTCACTGAAGAGTTGCTAAGACGTTATATTCAACATGGATTTCAGGACTGCATGTAGATCTAGTGAAGGAAGAAGTCTACATTTCACTGAAATTCCAAAAGCTGAGTTGACCAGTTGAGCAGGCAAACAAGCAGCTTTGCCTAATGTAGTAATGCATTTGAAGGGGGTGTTTTTTCTTCCTAATAATGGGCTCTACAGCTAAGTACGTTTATGCTAAAAAAATAAAATAAAATAAAAGTGAAAATAATTGAAAGCCCATAACTGCCACAGTACAACAACACTGCTCCCCAGTAAGTGTGTTAATCAATTAAGGGGTTGAATTCACCTCATCTATTAGAATAAAATATTTTAATTTCATTAATGTGATATAGCTTCATTAAAAAAGTATGTAAAGTTGCATTAATATCAGCTTTTGATATCCACATTTCAGAAATCTATAATGTGTATCTGTATTTCATTAGTAGTTAAAAGATGGACACATTGTGCTTTTTATTACTGGTGTAATTTTAAAAATCCAATTGATAGTACATAATTATCATAGACTTAACATGACTTCTTTAGTTTCAAAATATCACATTTTACAGTTTTCTTGATTAATTCGATTTAGCTTCTTTTAAGGAAAATACTCATTAGTTTTAGATACTTTTTGGCAATCTTGGCCAATGCTCTATCATTTTAATGTACTCTGTCTTCATTGAAGACTGTATTGTATAAATATTACCTTGAAAAACAGCTCTACTGTTTAATTTTTGCTTCCTTATTTTTGATCACACCTCCCGTTCCGTTTCAGAAATTGGTTGCTTTCCAAGCTGCTAACATCATCCATCCTGCAGCTGAGTCTTTATTGCCATTAAGTATTTTATAGCCCGGACCCTCTGATGGTTCCTTACCCTTAAAAGCAGGAATGGCAATAGGCCAGCTTTTCGTCTCCATTCAAAAGACAAAAAGAAAAAGAAACAAAAAGAACGCTTCACAAGAGCTTGAAACTTAGATATGTTTTTCAAAAATAGAAATTGCAAATTGTGCTTCTGGCTCCAACATTGGCTCCCACCCCACCTCCTGATGTTCCGGAAACTTTAAACAAGGGGGACACGGGTTATTGATCTGTGTCCTGTGCAGAAAGCCGGCAACGCTAACCTTAAGAAATCAGATGCCACAGCGCACTGATGGGAAAAAGCAAAGGGTTTGGGGCTGTGGAACCCACCCTGCCTCGTGCATTCCAGGCTGAGTCCTGAGGTGAAGCAGAGCTCTGCTCTCCCCTTGGTACTTCCCTTTATCCTGCGCTCAGTATGCAAACGCTTTTCCCAAGTCAATGATCCATCTCTAATCACTGGAATTGAACAACAATGTCTTTATTTAGAACAAGTCAACTCTAGGCTGCCAGGAAGTTAAAACCCATGGTCTTCATTTGATTTCTAAAATAGTTTTGTAGCAGCTCCAGTGGATACCATGCCCTTAGATTACATATCTGAGTATTCTAAATGGCCCTAGGTATGTGTCACAGACATGAAGGATATTACGGATTCAGGTCTTTTTTGTTGGCGATTTTTTTTAATGTGTCCTTATTGATTTAAGAAATCTATGAATCAGTCTTAAGAGCCAGACTTTCCTATTATTAAGCTACAATATGTTCAACAAAATTCAGCCAACTGTAGCGATTGCTTACGCATATTACTTAAAGGCATTCTTTATCTAAAGCCCAGTGTTACAACGAACCTTTCATTGAAACAAAAGTTTTACAATTTCTATTTTTAAATCTTTTGCTGGCAGAAATCAAAGAATAAATTTTGAAAGAGTCAAACTTTTTGTTCACCTAACAACGTTTCTTAATGATAACTCTTGGTTTTTAAAACAGGCAGGTTTATTTTACATCTCTTACGTATTTAATATCATTATTTTCACACATGCAGGGAAATACTATTCAATGTTTTCTATGGCAAAAATGTTGTATAGTCTCAAATGTGGTATGGTTCACCCTCAAAATTGGGAAACTGCTGATATAATTTTAAAAAATAGTGAAACAGGACAAATTTGATAAAGTGTAATATCTTTAAAAATAAAAACACATAAATTCTATACTCTTAACATTTTAACATCTTTTTAGCTCAATATGTTTCTTTTTTCCTTAGTCTTACCAAGTTTATTACCTGTTATTTGTGGTTCAGTAGGAATTGCTCTGTACCCATCTGAAAAAAAAAAGATTTCTTGTGGTGTGTTCAGTTTTTGTCCATTTACATGATGCATTTGGCTTTTAAAGAAACACTAATAAAAAAAACAAAGAAAACAATTGATCCTAGTTTTAAGGAATATGTATTGTCAAATTAAATCCAGTAATTGGAGTTTGAGAAATAAGAATTTGAATTTATGAAAAAAAAAAACAGAAAATGCAACAGAGAATTTTTTAAATGCTTTTTTGCTTTTGATTACGTTGTTGAATTATGCTACAGAGAAACCCTTCACATTTTGTATTTCTATAAAAAATGCAGTGGATTGGTCCATAGGAAAATCACTTGTTTTCTTTGTTTCCACTTAGCCAATGTTAGATCACACTGGTAGTGTCTACCATGGGGAGTTTTATGACTGTGACTAGCCTTCAGACACTCGCTGATCTCAGTTCCCTAGGGAGCCTTTCTTAAGGCTGAAGTCTGAAACCATTGGTCACTGCTATGTCCTATGGTTAAAAAGCTGGCTTGGTTCCTTGGCGATGGCGTGCTTATACAGATAAACATACCCAGACACACATATACATGCTCACATTCATTTGCACAAACAAACATATAGACCTGTTATTTAAGACATTTGAATTTAATTGCAGTATATGTTATGGTCAAGAAAACCCTACATGGAAAATCTGTTGTTCCCTGCCGTTGCTCCCCGCGCCTCTGTGGGAAACATTTACTCTGCTAAGCCTCAGCTTTCTCAACTCTTACAGAAGGAAAGTGAAGACGACTTTAAAAGAGTTGCTGTGCAATTTTAAATGAAATAACATTTGCACACAGGTTTCTGATACGTGGTAAGAGTTGTATCGAGAATGACAATTTTATTTAAATGTTTCTACAGTAAACCCTTGGATTGCGAGTAACGTTTGCGAGTGTTCTACAAGACGAGCAAACAGTTCTAATACATTTTAACGTGGTAAATGAGCAATGTCTTGCAATACGAGTAGTTTGTTTCTGGAACAAATTATGCTCACAAACCAAGGTATTACTGTATCTTTTCATTGCACATTTGTTAAAAACAAAAGAAATTATTAATTTTTTCTGTGTCAAGGGAGGTTTCCAGATAAAAGCCAAACCAGTCTCCCAGAATGCCTTTTCTAATATTCTTTTTAAGGCAAGGTAGCTAATCAAAAGATACATATTTTTTTTAAAAAAAGACCGAGTCAGAATAAAATAGTATAATTGACGAATTTAATGCAGAGCAAAAACTGGAGTATTTATCCAGATACTTTAGGAGATTGAAATAACCAGATATTTGAGGATAATAATATAGTTATCTGGAATTGCCCCTAATTCTTCAACTGTCTGAGTCTCATTTTATTTGGAACCCTTTACAATCATTTTCTGTTCAATAATTTGAACTATATATGTAGACATAATGAAACCAATTGCATTGTTATGAAATATTAAAATGATGAATTGATATTTTTCCAGTTAAGCTTCTTGATCATTTTTTGTACATAGCTATTAGACTAAAAAGGATGAGTGGGAGTTATAGATCTAAGGAACCCCATCGCCTTTCTCAGATGAAAATAAAACATGTCGTGACCTCAGACTTATTAAAAATTAACACTCTGTCTTTTTCACATTTATTTTTATAATTGGGAAAGTGTATTTGCCCTAACAAATGAAGGTTTCATAATTGAGAATATTTGCCTGCCTAAGGAGTTCGTGTTTGATCACCTTCTTGTAAAGACATGGGCCTGCACTTCAAGCTTAAGGTCAAAATGATCAACATACTCAATACTTTTGCAAAGGTCAGACGCTTATGAGTGATGCTTATGAGTTTGTGCTGATCAGTTAACAAATTTCAGCCAGTTAATTCAAAGATGCTAAAATACTCCAACCCCCTTTCTACTTGCTTACAACTTCCTCTTCCTCTGGTCACTGAGTCATTTTATTTATTTTGCTGTTCAGATCTTCCTGGCCACTGTGCAGTTCGGGGTTCCATTTTATTTCAGAGTCCTTCTCTTCAAAGAATTAATCTTTTGCTCTTTTCTGAATGGGTTCATTAATAGCACCGTAGCATTGGCATTTTCAACTGGTTTTGTGATTTTTCCTTAGGGATAGAGTTGCTCGGGTCCATTTATTTTTAGATCTCTGGCATGATGTCATCTTTACGTACCTAGAAGCAGGACAGCCCAGAGAACTGTGCGTGTGTGTGTATGAATGTATGTGTGCATGTGCGCGTATGTAATTCGTGATTGCGTGCATGTGAGCATGTATGTGTGTGTGTGTGTGTGCGCGCGCGCACGCGCACGCGCGTGCATGTGTGTGGAGATGCTCACTGTGGCCTTTGACAAAGCCCAGAAGTCTATCACTTGAGCCAGCAGGAACTTATGAAAACAGATCTTAGTGCTTTTTCTTTTTTGCAGTCACATAGAAATTGGTTTTGAGCAATCCCCGAAATAGTCTGTGGATATGCACAGCCACAGGCACCATCACAGTGTGATTTGATGCACATATTCTGGATATCACAAACAGCTGCCTTGGTCAGGAGCTCAAACTCTAAGCTTTCACAGCAGGAGGAAGAAAACATGAGGCGTGCTTTGATCCTGCTGACAAAATGAGGTATTCATACAAGATGCTGCTGTCAAAATAGTTTACTTCACAGAGAAAAGAGATTCTTTGAAGAAATAGGCTCAAAGTGGAGCATGCACTTATTTTATTTGCAAACAAAAAATAAATCTTTCTGTACTCACAGGTGGAAAATCGAACTCTAGAAGCTGCTCCTGAAGGAACAGTCAATGTGTTTGTCAAAACAGAGGGACCCCGGAAAGCTCACGTCAGGTGGGGAGCACCTTTTCACCCAAATGGACACTTAACCTACTTTGTCCTATTTACCGGGATGTTTTATGCAGATCCAGGTAAGTTGTTTGTAATTTTTTAACTTTAGTAACATGAGAAAACGATTTCTTTTCTTTTGAAATCTTTCATTGTTAACCACGGGTTTTAATTTCTTTGTTTTCCCTAAAAATAAATCATAATGATGAACAGTTTTCATGGTGTGGGCAGCAGTGACAGATCCATCTGATAAGCTGCAGGAAGGGGGATTCTAAGTGGGGCCCAGTCCTCTGTGTCTGAACAAACCCCGTTGGTTCTGATGCTCACTCAAGTTTGAGAAAGACGGGTGTTGTGCGTATTCTTGACCTCTTCCCTTTGCTTGGTAAATGGTGCAAACCTACATTATTCATGCAGCGAGTCGAGCTTCAATTCTGCAGTCCATCTTAAACTGTTTTTTTTTTTCTTTCTTTCTTTTTGTGGCTGTTGCAACATTTCTAAACTAAGTTGGTAATGCTGGTGTGTGTTCCAATAAATTAACTGGACGTGGATTAAATGACATAGGGTTCCTTGAAAGTATTATTGAATGCTATCTGATTCAGTAAATTAGGTTAGGTGTGGTTAGGCCTGATGCTTATTTTAGGAAACCCCTACCATAGAAAACTGAAAGTAAATTATACCGGAAACCTAATTTTTATCTTATGAAGTGTTTACTTTAATCATTTTCAGAAGTGGCCATACTATTTTTAAAGCAGATGTTTTTAGTGTTTCCTTTTATAATTGGTAGTAAATGCGCAGTTACTTAGACATAGCCACACGTGCTATTAACGATGAGATGATGGTCCTTGGACTTCAAGGCATTTGTTTGTTTCTGAACGACCTACGACAACTCTTACAGGACTCAACAGCATCCTCAAAGTGTAAACCAGGTAAGGGGGGAAAAAGCGCAGACTTTTCTGAATTTGAAGCGAGTGTTCATAGCTGCGTAGTGTGCTGGTGAGCAAATGTAGTGTGAGTCTGAGGCATGTGTTGGAGTCAGAGCTGATCCCCTCAAAGACTGGCATGCCCCTCTTTTATGCAATCCTGGCTTTGATGTCTTCTGCTGTGAAGCACTTGTAAGATTATGAGGTGAAGGAGCGATGATCGATTTGGAAAAAAGAAGCAACATTTAGGCTGGACCCATGACAGCCCAGCCATTTCCACCAAGGCAGCTGGGTGAATAATGCAAGAGCCCGATCCCCTCTTGTGTTTAATCTTGCATTGTTTTTGCAGAGAAAATTTCTGCCTGCCTTCTAAGTCGTGTCATCTCCGGTTGTCATCCCGTCTCTCAAACCATCAAAATGGTATTAAATGTTGCAAAGCTGTGCAGCAGCAGAACTTTCAAAAGTCAGAACCCATTTGCCGAGCAGCCCTTGTAGAAAATGTATTCTGTTCTCGGCAGAATTTTCCTTCAGTTCTTTCCACTGAGAAGTTTACTGATTTCTCCCAGCGGAATCTGCTGGAATTTATCGGTTCATGGTTGGCAGTCACAGATTAAGGTAAATGTCGATCCGTAATGACGCTCTACATGTTAGTATTGCAGTAAAGCTGGGCTTTTATGTCAAAGATATCGGAGAGGGAGCTATTACACATGACAGGGGTGATCAAGGGACTCCAGACCAAGGCAAGCATTATTAAATATTGACTAGTTCTGTGATTTATGTAGAGCTGGAGGAAAAAAGTGACTTTTTAACCATTATATATTCTTCAGCAACGAAAACCAGCCATTTATCTCCTGCTGGTAATAAAGAACAGAGTGCCTGCATATTTCAGTGGAGGGAAAAACCTAGTCTTATAAATGAGATGAACTCCTTCATGATAACATTTCAGTTTGTTAATTGCCAAAAGCAAAACAGACAAATTGGAAGCAATTACCGGATTTGACTTAAAGAGTTCGGCGGTGCGCGTTCCACGCTAGGGTAGGGATGGGGTGAGGGTGGAAGCTTGAGGATTAGCTTAGGATGGACCCCAGGAAATGCACTGCGTTGCTTCGCTGCCACGGGAGCTCTGTGTCCAGTGGCCAGTAAGAGGGTTTCAAATACCGTCTTGTCCTGACACCCATCAGCCAGCTGGGTGATACACCCAGGAGAGGGAGACTTGCGTGGCTCTACAAGAAACAGATTGAACATTCATTCATCAAACTTATCTAAGATATCACCTGTTCACTAGATTTATACAAAGCTTATTGAATTGTCTGATGGCTAATTGCTTATTTCCTTGACATCATGGACAACTCAACTGTATTTCATCCCCTTCTGCGATGGCTGCTACAGAAGTGGCGGTTGGAGTGTGTAAGACGAAGGTTGAGCTGATAGGAAGCAAACCTAAGTTCAGGATACATGTGCCCCCAGCCGGGTCCCTGTGTCGCAGAGCAGAATATCGGGCGACTCTGTAAGCCCGCCACTCAGGAACCTTGCATACATGTCATCTTAGATTCCGAACCACCAACTTTACAAACTCAGCATTCGATTTTGTAACAACACATGAGGCAGCCCATTTCAAAGTGTGATTCCTTACAAAAGCATTTACTTCTGACCAGGTATCATAGTTTCATGAATTAGTATTTAAAATAAAGAAAACAATAAGTGCTTAGAAGTGGCAAAACTCTTCTGTAGTCTCAAAGGACTGCAGTGTGTACTTTGTTTCGTAGTCTATAAATATGCATATACAAGCAGATATATTTCCTCACCCACAAATATATATAGTCTCCCCCCCATATGTACCTTTTGACACAAACGATACTAAATTATGCAGCCTGTTTTGCGCTGTGCTTTTTTTTAACCTAATCATTTCAAAGACCTTGTCACGTCAGCACCTGAAGAACTTCCTCATGCTTTATACAACTTCATCCCAGTCAGTCGTATAGATTATACTGTTATTGGTTTAACCAATTCCCTGTTGATGGGCATTTAAGTTGTTTCCAACCTTTGGCTATTTCAAAGAATGCCTTAATGAGTAAAGATGTAGGTATGTCGTTTCATACTTTTGTAAGTATATTAGTATAAAAAATTATCTGAAATGGTTTTCCAGGTCAAAGGCAATGTGAATTTGTAACTTTGTTAGATATTGTCAGCTTTCAAAAAAAGGAGGCCATGTGATTTTTTTTCATGAGAAACATGGAATGCCAGTAGCTCTGCAGCTGTGTCACCTGCACAAGGTGCCAATTTGATTAAATCAAAAGAGTATCTGATAGTGCCCTGAGTATGCGCTTTTCTTGTTAGGGAGTAGTTTGAACTTATTTCATATGTTGAAACACTGTTTCTATTTCTTTTTCTGTGAATTCTTTGTTTGTATCATTTGTCCATATTTTTACTGACCTTTAGGGGCTTTTTATGTGAGGAGCATTTTTTTCCCTTTTGTATGTTTTTTCTAACTTTGACGCTTCTTTTTAAATACATTTATATTCAATCCATTTGGAGTTTTTACAGGCATACTATGTAATAGATGGCTCCAACCTTATTTTTCCCCCAGAAAATATCCCACTGTCTCCAAGCCATTTATTAAATCTATATTTTTCCTAAATGGTTTCAGTTTCCATCTTTAAAAAGTCCTCAATTTGAACATTTACCTATAAATATTACTGAACAGATCTGTGCTTTTATTTACATTATCATAGTGTTTTAATTTTTAAAGGTCTAAGCAATGTTTTAATGCCTGGTAGGTCTAGTCCCCTCACTATTTTTATTTTATAGAGGTTTTCTGTGTATTTTTATAATTTTCTTTCAAACAATATTGATAAGTTGCTGCTTCCCTCAGAAGTCCTGCTGCTATGGGATTGACTTTCTAGGTTTACTTAGAATAATATCTCTATGATGTTGGGCTTCTCTCATCAATAATAAGATTATATTTTCTGTTTGTCTTCTGTGTCTGTCACAAGAGCTTAGTTTTCTTCATATAGATCTTGTACCTTTTTTGTTAAATGTATTCATTGATATTTTTAATTATATATTATATAATTTTATATAATTGTAAATTATATATATATATATATATATATATAAAATAAAAACTTTTTTAAAATGATACATAGAGTTCACTCTCATATACCTGTCTTTAGAAAGCCATACTTTCACATATTTATATTTATTGGATGATATAAATATCTTTTAACTAACCTCAACAGCTATTTCATTACTAGGATTTGTTGTCATTTTTCCTCTAGCACAGAAATTTCACCAGGTGGAAAATGATAACCTGATTAATTAGACTGTCAACTAGCTTTTAATAAACCAAATATGAGGTATATAAAGTGACACCAAAGGTGGGACCTCAAGGATCTCTGCCCCATAGAATTTTCAAACAAATAGAAACAATAAGGCAAGTCATTCTCTAGTGTGAGAGGCAAGAGAGAAACCAGATGTCGGGGTGACAAGTGAACAGAGCTAAGTGGGGGAAGATTTTGGAAACACTGGGCCTGACCTTTTGCTTCAGTAATGGGTTAGACTGATGTGAACATGAAGACATAGGGTGGATGACAGAGCGAGAGCACAAGCAAATGTCAGTGGTAAAAAGGAAAAGATCGCCCCGCCCACACTGGCATAGATTAGAATGTAACTTCTGCCTTTCCTTAATGTCTCAAAAGTGAAGATGAGCACGTACCTCTGAGGGATTCTACCTGCTTTGAAGCATACATTTCAGTAGGAGG
>NW_017732373.1:129151-141626 GCF_001890085.2 Hipposideros armiger | reverse complement strand
AATAAGATATATGTCATTGCAAGCATTTAGCTATAGAATATATACCCACTAGCATATTGACACTTCTGATTGTATATCATGTCATGGCCAATAAAGCTATAGAAATGTGTAATTAGGACATATTCTTCCACAAGAATGGAATTAGGCATTAATTTATCAAACTTACTTAAGAACTCATCTGTTCTCCACACTCACGCAGCAGCTTATTGAATTTGTGTCTCATATCTAATTGGCTATTTTCTCGACATAATGAACAAGTGCATCTCTGTGCTGTTGTGTGTGTGGAAGCGACGGGGTGATGATGAAATGCAAACCCTTAGCCTGGGCCACTCAGCGAGTTGGGGACTGTAACCCGCAGCGAACTGAGAGAGCGCTGGGCTTCTGTATCCTCATGGCTGAAGTTCACGTTTCAGAAGCTTTGTGTAGGAATCTCTGCATTCTGCCTGCTCACAGGAGGGGACCATTAGCCGGGAATATCATCATCACATCACCCTCAAGTGACTTACCATTGGCTTTGGAAGACTTTGCATATTTTTAAAAACCAAATTCCCCTTTTCGAATGGCAAGTATTTAAAGTATTTTAAAAATGCCCAAAGCTTTTTCAAATTCACACCATGGTTGATTTGGGGTTTTCTTTCTTTTTTTAAAAAAATTTTTTTGGGGGGGCTAACAATGGTTAGTAAAATTATATAGGTTTCAAGCGTACAATTCTATAATATATCATCTATATGTTGTATTGTGTGTTCACCTCCCAGAGTCAGTTCTCCTTCCATCACCATATATTTGATCCCCTTTATTCTTTCCTACCACCCCCGTCCCTCCTTACCCTTTGGTAACCACTAAACTGTTGCCTGTGTCTATGAGTTTTTGTTTTTGTCTAGTTCGTTTGTTGCTTTCAGCTTCGCATCCCACATATGAGTGAAGCTCATGGTTCTCGACTTTTTCTGTCTGACTTATTTCTCTTAGCATGATAATCTCAAGATCCATCCATGTTGTTGCAAATGGCAGTATTTCATCCGTTCATATTACAGCTGGGTAGCATTCCACTGTGTATATATATATTACATCTTCTTTATCCAATCATCTATCAGAGGACACTTTAGTTGTTTCCATGTCTCGGCCACTGTAAATAGTGCTGCAGTGAATGTAGGGGTACATATATCTTTATGGATACATGTTTCCACATCTTTTGGGTAGATACCCAGGAGAGGATTGCTTGGGTCATACGATAATTCTAGTCTTAGTTTTTTGAGGAACCTCCATACTGTTTTCCATAGTAGCTGCACCAACCTGCCTTCCCACCAACAGTGTATGAGGGTTCCTTTTTCTCCACAGCCTCTCCAAGACTTTTCATTTCTTGCCTTGTTGATAATAGCCATTCTAACCAATGTGAGGTGGTGTCTCATTTGCATTTCCCTAATAGCTAGTGAAGTTGTGCATTTTTTCATATACCTGTTGGATGTTTGTTTGTCTTCTTGGGCGAAGGGTCTCTTCAGACCCTCTGCCCATTTTTTAATTTGTTTGTTTGTTTGTTTTTACAGATTTTATTGGGGAATTAGGGGAGGGGAACAGACAAGTTGCTGTCCTTTGGTTCTTCAGTCTAGTGTGGAGGACGTCACTTCAGTGGCCCATGTTGGCATCATCATTGCGCTCTTCCAGGGTGAGGCAGTCGTTCGCCAACCATTGGACAGCTGCTCACGAAAGCTCATGCCAGCTGCTGGCCAGCCTCACTGCAGCCTACACCATTGCCAGCGACTCACAGCAGCCCAACTCCAGGTCGAGCTGTTGTTCACTATCTTAGCTGTAGAGGGCGCAGCGTCATTGGCCCTAATATGGGATCCGAACTGGCACCCTGCTGCTCAGAGCTGGCGTCCCAAGCCAACTCAACCAATATGCCACTCAGCTGGCCCTGAGTGACTGTTTTTTGTTGTTGAGTTGTATGAGTTTTTATATATTTTAGATATTAGCCCCTAACCAGAGGTGTTGTTTACAAATATTTTCTCCCATTCTGTTGGTTGACTCTTTGTTTTGTCGATGGTTTCTTTTGCTGTGCAGAAGCTTTTTAGTCTGACATAATCCCAGTCACTTATTCTTGCTTTAACTTCCCTTACCTTTGAGGTCAAATTCATAAAATCCTCTGTGAACCCAACATCCATAAGTTTAGTATCTATGTTTTCTTCCATGCAGTTTATTATTTCAGGTCTTCTGTTTAGATCTTTGATCCATTCTGAGTTAGTTTTGGTACATGGTGACAGAGAGCAGTCTAGTTTCATTCTTTCGCATGTGGCTTTCCGATTTTCTCAGCACCATTTATTGAAGAGGCTTTCTTTTCTTCGTTGTAGGCTTTTGGCTCCTTTGTCACATATAACATGTCCATATATATATGGGTTCATTTCTCGGTTCTTAATTCTATTCCATTGGTGTGTGTGACTGTTTTTCTGCCAACATCATGCTGTTTTGGTGATTGTCGCTTTGTAGTATAAATTGAAGTCAGGGAATGTGATACCTCCAGTCTTGTTCATTTTTCTTAGATTTCTTCGGCTATCCAGGGTCTTTTGTGATTCCATACAAATCTGATGATATTTTGTTCTGTTTCTTTAAAAAATGCCATTGGGATTTTGATGGGGATTGCATTAAATCTGTGTATTGCTTTGGTACAGATTTAAAGATTTGGGGTTTTCTAGTATAACAGTTACATGATGAATTTCACATGAGGATGCCAGCCATGGAGCAGACACATATTTTAAACCAATAGTTGTTGTCAATAAAATGCCTGTCAGGTATTGGACTTTGTGTGATTGGTTATGGCAAGGGCTCAGTGTTTACTGACTAAATAGCAGTTTTTAGTTGTTTCCAGACTGAAAGTATAACCTTCAGAACTAATTATCTGGATTTTGAATAAGGGGGTTCTCAATAGGTAAGTGTCCATTGTGAATTAATATTAGAGGGAATTGGAAGAGTGGATTATGTAGAGAAATATAAAAGTATTTAGTTCTCTAGGGACAGCGTGCTCCCCAGCCTCTGAGACACAGCCTATAGAGGGAGACTTCTGCCTTTGATTCCTGAGCTGCTTCTGTGTGGGACTAAGGATGGAAGCCCTTGAAGGATCACATGTCTTTGTCATCATATAGAGTTATGAAAATCACAGGCCGTATGCTTTGGCCCCTTAAAAGTACTGTTAGATGACTCTGAAAGCATCATGCTGTATAACGAGAACAACCTGTGGAAATGACTATTTCCTAATTTTGTTGTGTGAAGTTCTTATGATCAGTGAGTTACTTTACTCAACTGAAAACCAAACAACGAAAACAACAATGTAAGCATGGTAGGAGACCATCTAAAAAAGCATACCAGTTCTGAGAATATCAGTTCTTTGTTTGTAAATAAAGTTGCATATAAATCTTAATTTTTTTAATAGTCCTATCGTTGGGGAGGTAGAAGAACTTTGATATTTGAGGAGTGACTATCTGAAATCATAGAATTCATTTTGGATATGGTTTCATTCATTTGTTCATACCACAAACATATACCTGTTTTTATGGCGAAGACAGAGGTTATAGTACGTACTAGGGTTACAGGGGTGAACTGAGGAGATGTGGTCCTCCACTGACGGGGCTTGTTGTTTACAAGGGGAGATGGAAATTCATCAAATAATCACACAAAAATATAAAATCGCAAACCTTAAAGAGCATTAAAGTCAAAGTACATGGCCCTAAGATTGCAGAATAGGAACTTTAATATAAATTATAGGGTCAGGGAAGACCTTTTTGGCAGATGGCATTTAGGGTAACATGTAGGCACTAACTCAGGGAAGAATACAGGAAACAGAATTCCAGAGGGAATGGCATTTTGTGAAGTATGTGAGGAGGGTCAAGTTTCGGTGGATTTGAAGAAATGGAAGGCCAGTGTGGCTGGGACACAGTGGATGAGGAAGAGAATGGCCTAAGATGAGCTGGAGAAAAGCTAGACAGGACCTCCTTCATACAGAATCCTGCAGGCAATTCAAGGATTTGGACACAGAACTGCTGTAACTACATGATTGTCAATTTCTTTTTTCTCCCTGTTGTTATACTGGTGGATATTACTTAAATTTACTAGTGTAGGCTTAAATTTTTTTTTCAGAAATATTTTTGTCAAAGTGAAAGTCATAAGTGGGTTACATTTTCATTTAGCATCCCATATTTTTTTCCTATGGAGATATACATATCTATATACATGCATATACACACACGCATACACACACACATATATAATTTATTTGATATCTTACTAAAGACAATTCTTAAATCCTACTTTACTCATTTAACATCTTATCATGAGTATTTCTCATATCACATGAAAGGCACTCATAAAAAGCATTTTCAAGGAATACATAATATCGATAGCGTAGGTATACTAAAATTTAGCCATTCATTATTACCATTACTACTATTTGGTTATTTGGTATTGTAATACCAAAGTGTATTAAGTCATTCCATTATGGTTGGATGTTTAGATTCGTTATTTTTTTTTACTATTAGAAAGAATGTTGCTAAAATACAATTCTGTATACCTCAATATGTAACGAAAAAAATTGTTAAATTAAGTTCAGGAATATTTTTTGAGACTCTTGATTGATATGCATTGGAAAAATGCTGTCAAGAAAAATCACATCAATCCATGTGGCTCTTAACAGTATACAGATATACCCATCTTTCCGCAGTTGTGCTAATTTGATAGATAAAAATGATAGGCTGCTTTAATTTGCATTTCTTTATTTCTGTTGAGATCAAACATTTTCCATATGCTTAGGATCTGTTTGTATTTCTTATTTTGGTTCACACGCTTTGCCTAAGAAATTTTATGACAGCTTAAAATTATGAATAGTAATTATTGCTCATTACAGTGTCAAATATTTTAATCAATTTATCTTTTTGATGTGTTTATAAGATTTAGAAAATAGTGTTTTAGATTTTTGTAAAATGTGTTTTTTCTTTACATAGTTGAAAAATATATTGCTTTATTTTGCTACCTTTACCAGAGATTTAAATACGTGACGGTGCTTATTTCTGGGCTATTTATTTCTTCTTCTTATACCTCTGTTTCTCTTTGAATCATCACTATGGCAATTTAATCTTTGTGCTTTTAACATCCTAAAATATTTGGAAAATACCTTTGTATCTAACAGGTGAAGTTCCCATCTTCTCTCTCCAGCTTATTCCTCATTTTAGTTTAAAGATCCTAGTTATTATGTGTCTGTTCTTCCAACTGAACATTGAATTGAATCAAGGAAAATGCCACTGATATATTCTTCTTATAAATTAATTCATTAGGAATTTACATCTTCAACTATTTCTCATCCAGAAATGTATCATGATTCCATTTATTGGGTATTTTGTATCTCAATGAAGTTTTGTTCTTTTTGTCCAAATAGCTCCTGTTTCTTGTAGGGTCATGTCCAGGTATTTTACTGGTATGCTTGTGCTTGTGTTCATTTGTTTTTATTATGCTATCAAAATAATTACTATGCATATCACATCTTTTTTTAAAAAATGCTGTTTTCATCAACACTTTCTTCAAACACTTGTAAATCTCCGAGTTAATTTTTCCAGCTTCGTTAAGACAGAAAATTCCGAGCTCCTTACACTTAAGGAACATTTCCGTGAGCCCAGCCCACTCAGTTAAGTGAGCCTAACTAGACATGACACACTGAGAGACAGATGGACACTTTTACTTTGGAGAAAAAGAGCTGTAATTTAAGTTCCAATCACAAATATAACCCATGTAAGTTGATTATTTTAAGTAAATAGCAGCCAAACACTTGGACTGATTTTGTGTTTCTAGAAATGTATTTGAGATAATTAAAATAAGCTTATGAAGTAAATGGAGAAGGTTAAACATATTTGTAGCCATTGGTATCCATTGAGAATGCCGGTAATTCTCCGTCTTGGAATTTTTTTCTATTAAGAAATAATTAGATAGGTGCACAAGAGTATTCGTAAAAGTCTATTTTTAGCTGAGTTTATTTGTCTAATAAAAATTGAGGGAACATTCCTAAATGTCCAACTATATAGATTGACTACATTGTGACGATTTCATTAAAAAGATTATGCAGATACATATTTATCGAAGGGCTCAGTTGGTTAAGAGCGCGCTCAAGAGTTTGAGCTCTGAGCAACAGTGGTTTGATGCCCAGCCCGAGCTGAGCAGCCACTGAGCTGCCAACAGGTGGCAGGATGGCTCAGCTAAAAAAAAAAAAAAACCAACAGCAACAACATATTTATCGAGAAGGGAATATATATTATTATAACTACAAAATACTGAGTACTATAAAATCTTATAAGTGTGAGATATTACATATTTGTATGTGTGTTTAAAAACATGAAAAGATACATATCAAATACACCAAAATATTAACAAGACAACAATGATGATCTTGAGGTTTTTGATGATTTTCACGTTTTTCTTTATAGTGCCTGACATAGTCTTAAAATTGACAATAAATAGTATTTCTTTAATAATCAGACAAGGAATGAATGAAGCCAAAAGAAAAAAAAAAAGGAGGGAGTTAGTAGTTCATGTCATCCTATAGCAAAACTTTTCGAGAATTTTAGGAAAGAATAGGCCTTAAAACTCCAATCTCTCATGAGAATTGGGAACACAAGGCTTGAGCTCATTAAGCACGGGGTGTTAAAAGTCTTAGGCCTCACCTTCTTTCAGAAGTCCAACCACTTGCAATCACTGTTTATTATCATCTTACTTTTACTTAAATCCCTTAAATTTAAAATGGTTCCCTTTCACCTTTCCCTAATAATTTATCCCCTTATAATAATGGAGTTTCTTATTATCTTTTTGATTTGTACTGTTTCCTGTTTAATGATTTACTCTTTATGACATACGTAGAAAACTTATCATATTAGAAAAATTATTGTGCTATAATAACTTCGGTGCCATCAAGCTGAGTTAAATTATGTTTCATTGTAAATAGTAAAATGTATTAATTTTTTTAAAAGCCTTTTTATGCCACTGAGGATAAATAAAGTTACCTTCATATACGTTCATTAAACACGATGACAGTACAAGCCAAAGTGACAGACTTGATAACAAATCAGCTTACCCTTCCTGGTAGCAATCCCTTCCATGTGGTTCTGCCATGGCTTCACAGGACTATGAATTAAATGCAATGCATTCAGCAGAATCTGTGCATTCTGCAAATAATGTCACCTTCATTTTGTGTGAAGACATGTAGCCACATCTTGGAGCAGTATGGTTTCCTTCCATCCGTTTAAGGTGAAAATTAACATGCATTTAATTGTGCATTCCGGTGTTCTCCTGAACACACAGAAATGTATATTTTCTGGTATGTGCATTAAAAGAAAAGTAAAAGGGAGCAGTTGAAATTAATTTAGTAGTATGTCTTATATATAGACCAATATACCCAAAATATTATCATTTCAACATGTAATCAAAATCTTAATAATGAGATAGCACATAATTTTTTTCATAAGTGTATGTGTATATTGTACACTTATAGGGTATTTCAAGTCAGTGATAATTTTTTCAAATATTTAATCTGTATTTAGATTTCATAAACTTTTCAGTTAAAAAAAGTAGATCCACATGCCAACATATTAAAGAAGCTTTCCAGTAACTAAATCAGTCATCGGTTTTTAATTAAAATTAATTAAAATGAAATAAAAGTAGAAATTCAGTTTCTTAGCCATACTACCCACATTTCACATGCACATAAGCCACGTGTGGATAGCAGCTATTATATTGGACAGTGCAGGTTTAGAACATGTGTATTTGATGTCAGTGCAAGTGGAAAAGTTAGAAGTTAAGTTAGTGCCAAACTATCAAGAATGTTTTGTCTACTAAATTACAAGGAATGTGAGGTAACTACTTTTTTCTCATTAAATCAACTGGTTGGCTAATTGGATCTATGGATAGAATCAGACAGTTGGTTTTATGTGCAAATCATCTCGTTTTTTTCTAGGTCCTTTAATTTTCTGTAAGGCAAATACTTGTATGTACCTTAATTATGCAGAAAGCTATATTTCTTAAGATATCCTTGTTATCCCGGACATAACCCTCAATTTAACTCTTTATACACTAAGTTTTGATTAAAATAAAGAACATCTATCATTAAGGGGAAAAATTAAGTGTAGTTAATGTGCCACCATATTTTGTTTTTCTCAGCTGTCTTATAAATCATGTAAATAAGTACAATAAACATTTATTGAGTGATTCTGTAAGACTTTGGATTTACAGATCCATCATTTGTGATGACACATAGAAGTTAGCCCAGGAAAGCTAGAAGTATGTCGTATGTCAAACGACACCTTCCATCAAGTTTAGAGCAGCATTTTCTCCCCAACATTACAACTTTGTGTAATGGCACTTGACAATATTGGCATTTCTGATATGACTTCTTCTGACTAGCTCAGCATTCTTAAAAAAATAAATAGTTTTTTTACTCTGTGATTGAAAGGGTTAAATAGTACCAATTCATTACTGCTCACAGAAGGATTTATTTTGTTCTCATAAATCAGTTTTATTCCACATTTTTATTATTCCCTTGGGTGAGCTACTCCAATTGAAATCAATACAAGTGCAAGTGACACAATCAATCTAGATATTTGATTATGGATTGGAGATCCCCAGGTCGGTTTTTTAGCCAGTTTCTTTCTGATCATCTTTCCAAATAACCAAATATTCTTATTGCCATCTATGAGTTATGAACATGTTTAAAAAGCAGATAATAATCTTTACTGGGATACTGACAATAGAAGCCTGTAGAATGAGCAAGGATTAAAAGATGAAGATTAAAACACATAAGTATAACCTTGTTAATAAATAGTTCAAGTTTCCTAATATTTTTCTTAAGATGAAATAAGTTTTAAAATAAATTTATTTTTTCTCTAAAGAAATTAATACAATTAGTGGCTGTAAATGGCATTCTTAGGCTACATTCGGTAAGCGATTAACTGTTTCTCATGACAGAAATGGTACCTGTTTTCACACATTTATTTCGTAATCAGCCACACTCACCGGTCTAGGTTAACAATAAGAAAACAGTTAAGGTGAATAAAATCCTTTTGAAAGGATTCAAGCTGGCTCTTTTTGTTTCTATAATTATCCAGGCTGGGAAGCCACCAGCTGGGGGATTGAAAGGAGGAAAACAGTTCAACTTGAAATTAGAGAGAAAAATTAATTCAGTCGTTGTTCAAGAGGGCAACGTTTGTATATTCAAACCCCTTTGTTTTCCAAACAAATTTATACCTTATGAGTCTTTTGCATATTGAGTGCTTATTTTGGGACTCATGGTACCAGATTATAGTTCTCTTGCCTCTGACTCCAGCCACCTGTTCTTGGTTCTTAAGCCAAATTTTTGCATAAGCACAGTTACACCTTTTTTGCATTCATTTTCTTATATTTAGAATAAGGCAGTATTTGGTACACTTATCTGATTATTTCTTTAAAATAAATTCTAAGGCACTGTTAGCACTGTGGTTGCTTCTTTCAGCAAATATTTTAGCCTTATTTATCCATTTATTTGTTTTCACCAAGATCTGTAGGAAGGGGATGTGCCACGTTTTTTGTCACATTACTTCTGGAAGTCTAAATAAGTCTTTCTTAAGCAGTTGAAACAGTAAACCCATCCTTCTTTCAGTGAAAGAGTCATTAATTACTCCCCAGTCACTCTTATTAAGCGTTTAGGACAGTGTTATCACACTACAGTCAAAGCAATGTGCTTGAATTTCCATTTGCAAACTTCCTGGGTACATGGAACTCAGCTCTATCTATAATATTTTCTTCCTAAGTCTGGCCTTTTCAGTAATTTGCATTTATAACTTTGAATAATGAAAGACATTCAAAGCACTAACGACAGTGCAGTGCAGTGACGTAAGATCGGACCATATCACTAAAGTGTCCTTTCCACAATCATGCTCCACTCTTTAAAAAGAGTTTACTCAAGAAAATCAATCTAGAAATTGGACTTTCTTTACTCAGGAAGACTGAACATTTTTAAGAGGTAGTGATTTCCATTGTTTAATTCGCAGGTTGGCAACGTTTTTCTGTAAAGGACCATGTAGTATAAACATTTTAAATGTTGTAGGCAGCTCTCTGCCATATCTTCCCCATTGTGTAAGTGTCTGTGTTCTAATAAAACTTTATTTATAAGAACAGCCAGCTGGCCAAATTTGGCCTGTGGGCTGTAGTTAGTGGATCCCTGATTTTATTATAATTTATTTATAAATTTAAATACTGTGTATATATTTCCTTAGCTATTTCAACCTGCTTATGATTCTTTTGATTTTATAAAAGTTATGCAAGCAAAGTTATAAATTCACATAATATAGAAAAATAACGTTCACTACAAACCTATCACCTATAAATAACCAATGTTAACAAATGGTGACCGTCATTTCAGCATGTCCTCAATTCATATCTAGTCTCTTGGTAGCAAAAAAAAGAAATAACTCAGGTTAATTGAGGCAAAATGAATTATTGCAAGAGAGTTGAGCTGTTCAACAAATTATCAGGAAGCCTGAAGAGACTTGTGTGGAAATCACAAATAGCGTGGACCAGACAAGCTTGTGCCTCAGGGAAGAGACACTGGGATGCCCCCACTGGCAGTGACACCAGCAGTCAGCTGCTCTGGACAATGGCAGCTCTGCTTTTACTCCCAAGAATTCTAGAGACATCTAGAAGAATCCCTAACTAAACCTGAGTCAACATTTCACTCTGACACGGTTTCTGGTCCCCAGGTGGAGGCATCTGATTGGCAGCCCTATGGTCATGGACCCAAGTGAGCTTTGGGTACTTACCACCAACAACAAAACAACAAAACAACAACAACAACAACCACACACACACACACACACACACACAATATATATATATATATATATATATATATATAAATCATATTTATGATCATTTTCTTTCTACATATATCATCATCTATCTGATTGCTATAATTTTTATTGTCGTTTTTCTTGTGCATTGATTTGATTATCTCAAGGCTTTCCATCAGGCTATTGGTTTGGTGTTCAGCTGTTTCTATTCTGTTTCTTGCTTTTTGTAACATCAAATTCATAATGATTTTTTTCTAATTTCCAGTTTGTCTGATTCTGCAATATCCTAGTTCATCTTATGGGGAGTAGGTATCATTTCCTCCCCCAAAGCTACATGGTTACTTTGTCTTTTTATGTTGGAATCTTCTCTTTCCTTTTGGCTATGTGTATGCATATGTAGTGTGTATGCATATTTATTATGTGTTTCCTTCCTTGAAATTCATCTTGCTTGTGCCTTGTATGGTCAGCTTTGTAATGCTCTGATGGCATCTGATCATCCGCTCCTCCTGGGTCTCATGCTCTTCTGTAATCCTCTCCCCTTGTATGCGGTCCAAACATGTGACTTACTTCTAAGCAGTAAAATATGGCAGAGCAGATGGGATGTTAGTTCTCTGATAACATTACCCAAGATTGTAACATGTCTTGCTAGGAGACTCTCTTTCTCGCTGGCTTTGAGAAAGGAAGCTGCCACGTTGAGAGGCCCACTTAGGAAGAGATTGAGGGCAACCTCCAACCAACACCCACCTAGACCGAGGATGGCCTTCAGCCAATAGCCAGCAAGTCATTGCAACCCTCGTTTCCAACAGCCTGTAAGGGACTGAGTGCTGCCAACAGCTGCCTGAGCTGCAGGGGACCCTTCCCAGTAGAGCCTTGAGATGGGACTCGAGCCTCAGACAACACTTGATTGCAGCCCTTTTGAGACCCTGAACAGAGGACCCAGTTAATCCATGCTCAGAATACTGACCCACAGAAACTATGAGATAAGCAAAGTATGTTGTTGTGAGCTGCTAAGATTGTGGTGCTATCATTATACAGTAATAGATAATTAGTACAGGAACACATGCCTATGTAACTAGCAAACAAAGCAGGTAGCAGTCACCTACGAAGCAAGGTATAATTATCACCCAAACAGTGTGCTTCCCAAATGGTTGTTCTCCTTTAATGGGGGATCTCAAGCATATCTAGGTATCTAAAAAGTGATGAACATTTCATTAAGAATTGGTGATAGACTCTGCTCTGAGATCAGTTATGATTGTCGAGTTATCCATTTCATCACAATAATATTAAAGGATTAGCACATTCCATATGTTTAGTAGAAGGCCAAAGGAAACATCTATTAACCAGTCATGTTCATGTCCAGTGTGTAGTTTGGAAGCTGGAGACCACATTCTATGGGAGCATATTTGCCCAAATAGCCCTTAGCTGATGGGGATAATGCAATAGTTTGTTCATTTGGAAAAAATTATACTTTGTCCAAATGGGGGGGAAAATAAGTCAAAGTATAAAAAAGAAAATCTGACTTGTCAGAGTACAACACAGTTGATGAAAATGGACCATACTAATCTACCACAGTCTTAATAAATCTCTCAATTCACTCTTTGTGTGTGTGTGTGTGTGTGTGTGTGTGTGTGTGT
>NW_017732373.1:28977-129106 GCF_001890085.2 Hipposideros armiger | reverse complement strand
AGAGAGAGATTCTTGTCTGATGTTAATAAAACAAGATCCATTTAGAAAAATCTGACTGTGGTACTTTGTGGAACAAAGTTGAGGAGAAGAAACCATGTCCCAAAGGACACTGAAAAACGATCTTTACAATTTTTAGAAGGGTAATTGTGCCACCGTACTCATACTCCTGCTCCCATTAAAGAAAAATAATAATCAGAACACAAACAAAAGATCCTCAGTGTCTATAAAGCTCTTGTTGTTGGTCACACATGAGCTCAGATTCAGGTCAGATGTTTCTGAAGCATCTTTTAGTGAGTGATGAAACGTTCTACACATTTATTCCTCGAACAGCAGCTGTCATTCTAGCAGAATGACCACTTTAAAGAGGAATCAAAGAAGTGCAGCTTTTACTCGATGACAACTAATTAAAAACCACATCAGAGCAATTACACTAATAGTAAGAAATACCACGCATCACCAGAGTGCAGCTCTTCTCGGAGCCCTGAGTGGTTCACATGTTACTTCTTTGTTGCTTTTTCAAAGTTCGCTGTGGAGAAGCAGCTCTATAGGTAAAGATCTATAAATATTTTCTACATTGACAAAAATTTAAGGTCAGAAATAGGTCCCTTTAACCATATATTAACTTAAATACCCAGTGCCTTTCAGATCTGACAGAAGTGAAATCTATTAGAATAATGGAGTTTGGAGGACATGTTTGCCTTTTAGGTCATATAATTTGAAATGATATCCTTAGAAAGAATAAATAAAAGTACCTTAAATATTAATGCGGGCTATCTAGAGTGATCTAGAGTTCTTAGCTCGCATTAAAGGCCTTATTTCCATTTGATGTCTTTTGATTTTGGTGGTGGGGTTTTGTGATAGGGAGGCAAAACTGAGCCACACTAAAATTGAGACCTCAATACAGGAAAAATCTAGCTTTTTCTTTTTAAAGCAAGGAATGAGGAATTTAGTTAACACCGTTTCTACCTGAAGGTGTAATTGGATTCAGAAAAAGGCTAACGTAAAGCAGGACCAGGTCTGACATGCAAAATCTTCACAAGGTAACAAGAGTCCGTTTGGTTTGTTCGCTGTCATTTCTCATTATAATCTTTGTCACGAGAATGGATTCATGTTATGCCATTTTCTGTTCTTGTTACAATCTTTGTCACATGAATAAGATATCAGGGTATTAATGCCTGGCATACAGTTTTCCATGTGTGCTGATACTGTACAAGACTGCGCTGACCTTTGCAACATTACGTACTCTGATTGGCTGTTCATTTCACCTCTTTCCCACAAGTTAATAAGGCTGTAAAAAGCAGAGAACTGAAATGGCCAGCCAGTCAAATTATAGAATATTGAAAAGGTCAGAGCAGTACAGCACAGAGGAAAAAAAAATTATGGAATATATGGTGCATTAAAATTCTTGTGACAATGATTATAACAAGAACGGAAAAGGATACCCATTTATGCTATTTCAATCTAGGGAACCCCACGGGATGATAATCCCTGGACAGCCGTCATTTACACATCCCTGAATCATACATGAGAAATTATCTGCATATGCTGGTTTTTGTTTAAAATAATAATGGTATAGGAAGCATCCTACTATTCAACAATAGGAGCATTAAATGTAAGATTTTGGCATTACAAGTGGATATTAATGTTAACATTTTAATAGGACTTCATATTTGAAACTGAAGGACAGGTTCTTTGCAAGTAAAATCGGTAGGATGTGAGATTTATTTTGGTTGTTTCTTCATTTACTTTTTCATTCAAAATAAGATAGAAAAGTGGGAATGAATGAATTAACCTTTTTGAAAAATCTTTTAGAATGTGGAGTATCCTGAAACAACATCTTGTTTATTTAAAAATTTTACGTGACCTATAAAAAACATGTTTTTGACTTGTGATGTGTGAAGCTGGCCAATAAAAAAGGATCTTTCCTTCCCCTGCATCCTCAGTGGAAAGAGAGACAGAGATAGATAGATAGATAGATAGATAGATAGATAGATAGATAGATAGATAGATAGAAAGAAAATACTGAAATCAGAAATCCCTAAGTTACTGTTTTGAGATATGCACTGACTACTCATTTTAAAAATTATTTTTATGTACATTTTAGCATTTCTTACAGAATTTTTTAGTCTGTGAAGATATATGTTTTAACAGTTAGCTTTATACTTTCTGAAGATGTATTATTTCACTAATAAAGTAAACATTTTATAGCCCAAAGCTAGACTCTAAAGGCATTGGTGAATAAGGATGCCAAATGTGACCTAATTATTTTTTGTAAGCTGAATAAATGCACTTGGATTTTTACTTGAAGACGAGCTTACACATGGATGAAATAACCCTAAAATCAGTAGTTCTGCATGCTTAAGACTAATCACCAAGTGTTCCCGGGCACTACCCTCCGACATTCTCATTTATCAGGTCTGGAGTGGAACTTAGCTTTGGGAACGTTTAGTAAGAATTCTCAGGTGACTTTGCTGTAGGTGAAACCTGGACCACTGATATGCACCACACCTTTCTGCAAAGAGCCTAGTGCAACCCCCGGTTAGAGCCCAGTGGGGCGGACCACAGGCAAAGGGGGAGGCGAGGGGGACTCCACTTCAGACTCATGGTGCCTGGGGGAGGGGGTGGGGGCAGCGAGCTGTGGTTCCGGAACATTGAAGCTTTTGCGGGCCTGCACCTTCCATTTATACTCACAAATAGGGTCAGTGCTGAGGCCAGCCAGACAGGAGTGGCCACCTGTGATAGGAAATGCTTATCATTTTAGCATTTTCCAGCCTGATTCTTTAGGCTGAACCAACGGGACTGAATTTTCCAGTCCACTGAAAACCCAAGTATATGCATCGAAAGGTAGGGAAAAAATCACACCCTCTCAAGAGGAGGGAATCAGAGGACTTGCATTTTAAGAATTTTCCCCAACACCTAGGAGTCAAATTGTTGAAGCTCAAAGAAAGAAAGAGAGGGCAGTGAGAGTGAAGGGGAGGAAGTGCTCAAGCCTGTGACTCCTTTTCTGATTTCCATACAGGAGACTTTGAGCTCCGTTCAGGGCTGACACCCTGCATGTTGGCAGGGGTGAGAAATCACGAGACCCGCTCAGCTGCGTGGCTGCTGGAGACGTACGAGTCCCTTTTTTGAGCTGAACAAAATGGTTTATGTAATTGCATACTTCTCATAATTATTGAGTAATTATATACTTCTTATAATTACTGAGTAATCATTGTTCTATAACTAGAACTTAATGTTACAACTAATTGTATAATTACCATGTATTAATGTTTTCTGGGAAACTTAGAATAAAGTGGTACTTAATATATTTTCCCGTGCCATGCCATTTTCAAAGCTGGCGATGGTGTTTGTTTTACAGCTAGAAATTTGCTTCAAACACCAACAAATTGCAAGAGAAACAGAGCTCCACCAATATTTTCATCCTAGATGTTAACTCATCGATCTGACATCTGCAGCTAGCTTGGCGTTTGTAAACTTGTCTTCCCTTGGCTTAGTTTTAGAATTTTCATTGTTGTTTTGCAATATTCAGTCTTTCAAAAGAAGTGCACAGTTACACTTTAGAGGTAATTACACATCTGCCCTGGTCGTGCAGGATAAGTGGACCGTTTCGAAATTTTGCGACTGGGCGGATGGCAATAGTGGTAGCTCTTTCCTCTACAACTGAAAAGGCTTCCGGGGAGCTAGGCATTATGGGGACGTCCCTTAAGGAGTCCTTCAGATGTGGCTAATTTAATTTTTCCGTAGACAGTGGTTGAAGTGATTCATATGTAATCTTAACCAAGTTTCTTGAATGCGGGAACTATGTCTTACATTTTGAGCTTATTGTTCCCTGCACCTACCTAAGTCTACTCCCAATGCAGATGGGATTCAAATAGCCTTCTGCCAAATCAAGTTGACCAGTTGTAAAAATCCTATGGAAGCTAATATGTCATAATTTGGAAATGCCTTTCCATGCATAGTGACATCACCAGAGGCTACTTTGAGGGGTTCGGAACTTCTTGCTAATATGGTATGCATATATAGTAGTGCATTGTCCATTTTTAGGAATTTAGAACCATTCCTAAGCTGTGAGTATGTCTTTATCCTGTTTTACTAAAAATGAAAAGGAATTATTATTCCCATGTTTTAGCCCATAGGTACTATTTATCCCCTTTGGGGAAGATTAAAGCTACGTATAATAAAATGTGTTTTGGCAAAGGAAGAAGACTATTTGAAATTAACGTTACTGTTCTTAATAGTTCTTTTTTTTCTGTGTTGACAGTAATTATAAGTAGATTTTACTAAAATGAAGCAATATTTTGAATAATTTGCCTCATGGAAACTTCAGGAAGCATCTAACATAGAAAGCAACATAAATGTATCCACACAGTTTTCATGTTTGGCCCTATTAAGTCTGATTTCTAACTCTTCTTAGCCTTGAATGTATCCCAGTTGCGTAGGAGAGGGAGATGAAACACTTATCAGCAGCAGGATTTCCCTGTGTCCTAAACATGCTAAGGTTTGAGGATGGCTTTGCTGAAGCTCCCAAAGGATGGTGGACCCAGTGACGATGCATTGACCATGATCCTTTTATACAGCCAGGCAGCCTCTGCATTTTCCCACAGAGCTCAAAAGTAGCTCTCCTGATCAAAGTGACTCCATATTGCTTTCCACCCCCAGCTGCTTCTCGGGACACTCTGACCAATTCTGATTTAAAGGAGCTTTAGATAGAAAGCAGTCAACCTACCTCTCAAGCAAAATGAGCAGAAATCACCCCAACTGATGATAAATGAAATATCTGACTCATCTTTGACTATATTTATAGCCAGAACAATTCTATTTCGGGGAAAAGAGTGTGATTTCCTCCTAGTCTGCACATCACAGAAACTTCAAGGATTTGAAAAACCCTCAAACAAATTGTAAATAATTCACCAAGCGATCAGTTTATATGTCAGCACAGTATTTTTACCTATATGCATAATACTTGGGATGTGGCTTTATACTGTCTGAGGATATCAGTGCATTTATTCTGATCCCTGCGATGAGTGAATTCGAGAACATCATGTTCACTCAGGTTAACATTGTGTTCACAACATAATCACATAAAAGTGGGCCCATTGAGAGTAGCACATGGAATGCCTCTTAGGGTGGTAATAGTGTAGTTTAATTTGGTACTGTATATTTAGGAACCCAAGAAAATGCTGAAATAGCAGGAAAGAATCCTTAACTGCACGCTAGTTTTAATCACTTTCTTTTTTAATCAGCAGATAATAACTACACTCTTCTGCATGACACACGGATCATGCACAGTGGTGAAGAGCCAGACCTTTGGGTGCTCGTCGATGGCCTGGTTCCGTTTACTAACTACACTGTACAAGTGAATGTTTCAAACAGCCAAGGCAGCTTGACGAGTGATCCTACAACTATTGCAATGCCGCCAGGGGGTGAGTCTGAGAACAGCGTCGGCTATCTCAATTTATATAAATGTCTGAGAACCAAGTTGCTATTGAACACCTTACCTTGTTTATTGCTAGAAGTAGTGTATTTTTAAAAAAACCTTTGAGGCTTAATTTTATTTCTCGTGAGTTTGGCTGTTTTATTTTATTGAACCCCGTTTAGGAATACTATTTTAATGTTTTGTTGAGACTTTCTTCACCTCACACCGTGTGTGTATGCATGTGTATGCCCACACACATACTTATAGCTCTTGCTTTATGCGTGTTCAGAAGATTGGGAAATGCTTTTTTTGTTTGAGACTTTATTTTGATACAAAATTTATACGTTTGAATTCGAGCTTTAATTTTTTAGCACACATAGTTCTCATTTCTGGTTTTTCTAAGGAACTAATTTCTATGTATACCTAAGCCTTTCCATTTGGCAGAAAAAAGGGCAGCGTGCAAGTAATAGAATAGGAAAACTGTGCTCACACGACTGGAAAGATGCATACACATACACACACGCACATAATTCAGCTAAACATACAAGTTCCTATGCTGACTCACTACACGCTGTGTGAATGGGTCTCAGAGGGTTAGCAGAGGGGCTAATATTATGGAAATAGGAAGAAGCTGAACTATTGTTTAATAATGATGCAGTAAAAGTGAAGTCGGAGGCTAAGGATTGGTTTCATCTCTGCTCTGTGAATGCTCGTGTCATAATGGCCTGCGGCTCTACGCTCAGTGGGTACCACGCAGTCATTCACTTTATGTTCTCAGAAACCCGGAATCTGGGAGATGGCCCTTCACCAAGAAAGGAAGCAAAATGTCTTCCAAGACAGACGGTGATTTGCTCAAGTTTATTACAGCCATTAGATGTACTTTTTTTTTCATCATTAGATTGTTGTTGATTACAATTAGGAAACTTATAGCTTTGAAATTATCTTTTTTATGACCTTGTGGCAGTTTAAAGGTGATACCTCATTGATTAAATAGGTTTTAGTTCATGCTTCCTTTTACTTAATGACCTGAAAACATATTATCCTGATTTACACATAAAATCATGCTGAAAAGCATGTGGCATTCACGAGAATATGTGTGTTTAAGTAGAATTAAATTAGTACTGAGAGTTATTAAAGAAATCTTCCATGCCTTTGTCCAGTGAACTGTGCTTCATACTGAAATGAATAATAAATGAACCAGTGTACAGAAGCAAACCAACGGATGGGCAGAGAAGGTTCTATATGCTATTTACTTTCCATTATATTTGGATTGTTATCATTATTGCCATTTCCTGGATTTCAATATTAGATCTCTTTTATGATGATGTTGAATTCCTACTCATTCAATGCTGGTTTACGCAAAATTTGTAATGATAATATCCTTAGCTTTGCTTTTTCCTCAGTGTAGTTTAAAAACGTAATAGAAGGTTTGAGCAAAACAGAAATGGTATTTATTTTTTATCTTTATCAAAGTTTTGCTATCAAATATGGGCTCAGAAACCTCCTCCTAATCTGCCCAAGTCCTACTCACTTTTAAGGTTTTAAGTTAGAAATTGGTCCATCAGAAGGTCATCTTGTGCCAGCCGAGCCTGAGATGGGACCCTCCCGTATCCGCTGTAGAATCCCATTGTATTGAAAGGGCCTATCTGATCTGTCACCATTACTGGTTAGAAGATCCTACAGAGCTGGGACGATTTCTTATTCACATTTTTATCTTCTTTGCCTAGACGAACTCGGACACCTAGTAAGTGTGTAATGAATAATGGGTGAGTGAATGAATGCATAAATCAGTCAAGATAGCTTAATTATGAGTTGTAAATTGTAAGTTCGTCATCGCTCAGAACTACTCAGGACTCATCTTCTAAGTCTCGTATTTACCCAAGGGTGGGGAACCGTGGCCTCCTCTGTGTTCTTGTCCACTGTAGGAATAGGGCAGCCACGCAGATGTAGGGGACCCAGACTGTGAGGATGACTGGAGTGTCGAAGGTAAGAAACAGTCTCAGATTGCAGCCGTTCGTCACTCCCTGAGCCCTTCCCTGTGGTGCTTACTTTTCTTCGGCAGGCGTAGGGTGAACAGACCTTGGTTTTCACAGGAATTGAGAAAAGGACAGATAACGGGACCCTATGTACCCCGGTAGGTCATCTCTCAGCTGATGGTTACGGGGCATCTTATTTGATGTTAGCTTTCTCTATTTTTCTAATGAGAAAAAAAAATATGACCGATGTGCAGTTTTTCTATACCAATTATACCTCAATAAGGCCAGATAAATTTTTTTAAAAACTGAAGTCCAACAATATCTAATTTTAAACCCTAGTTAATTCCATCAGATCTTCCAGCTTCGTTGCTGCTACTGTTTAATGAAATTAATGTTAAAAAAAAATAAAACTCTTAACGTTCAACAAATGAAAGAGAAATAAGAAAAGAAACATGATTAAACAATATGATGAACACAGGTTATTTTGAATATGGAAATTAAGGCACTTGAGACCATAAAAGCAATAGCTCTGTACATACGTAGTGGAAAATCTCAAGTAGCACGCTTTTTTTATTTTAAAAATTAATTTCAAATATTATTTGGTCAACTGGAGGAGGTTTTTTATTTCAATTATAGAGCATATCCTTACCTACTTCTGTGTACTCAGGTTTTTGTACTGCTACAAGTAACTATATTTTAGGTTGTTTGTATTATAATAACATAATGTTCGTATTTAGCATTAAGGGATCCTTGGAAATGAAGAATATACTTAATCCAAGCGCTTGAATAGCATTATAGTCCAAGTTCAAGAGTTCTAGGAAAATAATTAAAAAAATAAAAATGGAATCCAAATGTTAATCCATAAATATGAAACTTTCCTGTGACCTTTACCCCTTCAAGCTCTGGAGTTACTAATGGGGTTAGGATTTCAACTCTTAATGGGGCCCGTGCATTAGTGCTTGGTATGCACGGAATTCAGCGTTTAGTTTAGTAAGTGGTTGACATTGGTGATGTCCCTTAATTTGCTTAAATCTAATTGGCTCTTTTATCAGTCAAACCTGTATGGATTGGCAATTGATCAGAAAGGGTCAGCCATGACTCTGCATGTAGTTAAACGACAGGACCACCCGTTAAAGCTGCAGCTGCATGATAATAAGCAAAGGAAGAACAAATGCGCTTAGAGGAGGAAGGCAAAGACGCTGAGAAGTTTTGCAGGATCTTCAAGTTCAGAACAAAGGCATTATGGAGTATATAAATTTTAAATACACTGCATTTTGCCTCCAGACTTAAACCTTTTTTTCCAGATGAACTGAAATCTTGTCTGAAACTGTCTTTGTTACATCAAAGAACTACTCAGAAAGCTAAGAGAGACAGAAGAAGCATAAAAGGGCATAGTTTAAAATGATTAGTGACAAATTCCATACTGATGAGCTGGAAACAGATTTTTTATGAAAATTTTATATTTTTCCAAAAGGAATAATTTTATTCTATTTATCTTTTTCTACCCTGCTTTATTGTTAGTGAAAGGAACTCAGAGCCACCTAAAGTTTGTCAACTCAATCCAGTTTTCCATGACAATGAATAACTTGTCATTCATACCTTCAAATTGATGAGAATTATTAAAATCTACAAACTTTGAAAAACTACTAAGCTTGAGGAAAGTGTTGTTTTCCAAAGGTGTGTTACCAGAAAATCAAAAATGAGGAAAGGCGAATAGTTGTGGTTTGTTTCAGAATTTGTTTTAGTTACACCAACTAAAACAGAGATGAAAGAAAAGGGGTGAAATCTATTTGGAATTAATAATTAGGCACATTGTAAAAGCGTAGGCTTTGGAATCCTATAAACTTAGACTTGATTCCACTTCTTTCCACCTCTGGCTGGGTGACTGTGAGCAAATCCACAAATATACCTGAGCCTTAGTTTGTTTATCCATAAAACAGGCATGATGATAATTCCCACCTCATAAAGAATGAAACAACAGAATATATGTGACACACTTAGCACAGTGCTTATCTTGTTAAACGCATGCTTGTTACTTTCTTTGTTCTCTGTTTCTACCAAGACGTTTTTGGCCTCTTGTGATATTGTGATTTATAATAAGAAATTCTTATGTGATCCTCATCCCTGTTTCTGACACAGAGCCCCTTGGAATTTTCTAAGTGATGAAAGCTATACTGTGTGTTTTGTTATGTTAATGAGGTGACTTCCTGGAAAGCACCTAAAGGTAGGGGCTGGTTACAGTGGAGCCAACCAGGTGATTAGAAGGTGAGAACATTCAGTCCTAGCCTTCTCACCTCCTGCGATGCAAAAAGAATGTGAGATTAGATTTAATCACCAGTGGCCCACGGTTTAATCAGTTGTGCTATGAAAGGAAGCCTCCACATATACCCAGAAGGAGGGGGCTCGGGGAGCTTCCAGGTTGGAGATTTAAAAAGAGTGATATGTCAGATAGGACAGGAAGCTCTGCCTCCTTTCCCCATGCCCTGCCCTTTGCATCTCTTCCATCTGGCTGTTCCTGAGTTGTATCTCTTATAATAAACCAGTCATCTAGTGTGTACATGGGTTTCCTGAGTTCTGTGAGCCCGTCTTACAAGCTAATCAAACCCAAGGAGGGAGTTGTGGGAAGCCTCCTATCGGGTGATTCCCTGGGCTTTGCAAGGCGTCTGAAATTTTAAGAGGAGGCTGTCTCGTGAGACTGAACTCTGAAGCTGTAGAATCTGATGCTATTTTGGAGTAAATAGTGCAGAACTGAGTTGAATTGTAAGGCACCAGTTTGTGTCGGGAGCACGGCTTGGTGGTGGTATGGGAGAGCTGCACTCCACACACACTGGACTTGGGTGTGTGGACGCTTTTTTGAAGGCTGGAAAATACCCTACAGAGAGAGCAGGTGAAAATCAGTCTTTTGCACATGCTGGGGAGTCGAGAATAATTTTGTTGTGCTATATCCCTAGCTCCTCCTAATTTGCTCCTTAGAGTGTTGACATAAATATGACCAGGCCAGGAGCCCTGATAAGGGCGGGTTGGGATGTGTGTTGGATAATCAAGAAAGCAAGAAGGATGAAAAGTGACTTTCCATTTTGAAATAGCTTAAAGGCCTCTGTCCATGACTTCTGGATCATAATTTACAAATATTTTTTTACATCAAACTCTGATTGGTTTTCTTGGGATTTCAGTGGACCGAAAAGCAGCATGTTTTTTCTTACTAGATTTCTTCTGTTGTCCTACCAAGGCACTTAATGAATACAACTTTATGATGATGTTTCATTTCCATTATGTTTATATTTTATTTGTAATTAAATGCTTTGTTAATACTAGCCAACAAACTTGAAATTATTTGCTAAATATTTTTCTCCCTTAATGTTCCTGAAATATATATTTTAAAAAGTTAAACCTTGGAAATGCAAGTTTATTTTCATTTTTACTTAGTAGGAATTCTTAGTTGTTCAGACAATGCACATTTGAATAACTAAGTGAAATGTTTATTTTTTAAAATGTAACTAATTTTTGCCCAATAATGTTGCTACAAGAATATGTTAACCACTGATATTTCATAGATTGAACTACTCAGTTAATTTTTGTTGCAGTTTTACGAGATTGGGACACTCTTTCACTTCTCTCAGGCTATGTAACAAACCACCCCCGAACTTAGCAATTTGAAACGACCACTGTATTTTTCCTCATGATTTTAACAGTTGTCCATTTGGGAAACTACAACTGATTCTACTAAGAGCTACAGAAGTTGCTTTTGAAGTAGAGTAGTTGACTGTCTACTTTGGCATGTTACAGAATAAATAGGGATGTGTATTAATCTGCTGAGTCTGTTAAGAGTAGGTAGTTGAGTGCCTACTGTGCGCCAGCGGAGCAGGAAATGCTTGAAAAGGAGCAGAATGACCATCTGTGCGGAGCACGCTGCCCTAGTCGGAGGGGCGGGTCAGTGCTCTCAGGTTCTTCTCTTAGGTTAAGTTTTTCAGTAGCTCTGCTGTGAAAAGGAAAAAGAAAAAAAAAATTTATTCTATCCCTCTGATTGGTAGGGAGCTGAGCCTGTGATGTGTGGCATGATGTGCTCAGTGCATTATTTTGTTCCTTCAGTTATTGAAGGAAAAGGAAAACTGATTTTTTTTTCTTTTCCTTTTTTTCTCATCTCAACCCAAATCCCTTTTGAAGACCTCAGAGGAGGGGTGTCTGGGTTGCACTATGGACCAACCATGAGGAGGATGGTATTATTCTGTGACAGGCTCTCTAAGAGAATTGGGAACATTTAGAAGCTCAAAAAGTGGGGCTAGAACTAAAAACAAACAAAAAAAGAATTACAAATGCAAAGTCCATTTTATCTTACACTTTCCTCAGTCACTGTAGCACTGAGAACTATGAAATACATCTGTGCCTTTTAAAATCTGTTCAGTACCATGTCAAGATGCTACATTTTTTTGCTTTTATAAAAAGTAGACGTTTGCTTGCAGTGTGCAAATGTAGATCCCATCAGCATGTTTTCTGTTTCTCATCTGCTCTGAACCCGCTTTGATTTATTTGCAAGATGTAAGTTGAAAGGTCACCGTGCAGGTAGCCATGAGGTATCTTAAAAATGAAAAAGGATGCAAAGGGATGGGGAAAAAAGAAAAGCTGTAGGTTAGAAATTGAATAGGCTAAGATGGTACCTTATTCAGCGGCAGCAGGAAAGGAAAGATTAAATGCCTTATATAATGTAAAAGCCACAATGAAGACACAGGATTGTGAGGAACAGCATTCTTTAAAACAATGACATTCTAGCACATAAACAGATGTTTTGTCGTCACCTTCGGTATATTAAAAGCTATACCATTTTCATTGCATCCAATTCATATGAATCTTTAGAATAGTTGTGCATAATGTTTTATTTTTTGTATGTCTTCCAAATGTGCTGCTATTTTTCCCCTGGAAAAAATCAACCCGTTGAAAGTAGGTGCATTCAATGAATAAAAAGTATTTAAATTCTTAATAAAATAATGTACTTTTGAAAACACATACCAGGCCATTTAATGTAACCTGTGCTTCCTCCCATGTATGTTAGGAGAATACAACCAAAGCATTTATAACTGTCTTAAACATGCTCTCAAATCCTTTCTGAAATATCTTTCCTTTACCTTCTTAGAATTGATCATTTAATCTGTGTGTGTGTGTGTGTGTGTGTGTGTGTGTGTGTGTGTGTCTAAGGTTACATTACAACACCAAAGAGAAGGATTCATTTATAATTTGTGAAATTTTCCTAACTCATCATATTCACCGTCTTGACAATGAATTCCCTGCTTATAAAACCTCTTCAGAAAGAAACGAACTCCTGAACCATGGAGAAAGAGGGAAGGGAACTTTGATGTGTTCTTATGGTGGACATACCAAGCCCCCAGCAAAGGGCTGCCAGCTTCTCACATTTGCATAGTCCCATGTGGTTTTGTATAGAAATACAATCTCCCCTCCCCCCACACACACCAAAACTAAGTGCCCTCTTGGGTGGGATGTATTATTCCTGTAAGTCCTATTGATATTTTTAAAAAACAATATTTTTAAAAAGAGTGCAATTCCCCTTTCTGTTTTTGATTTTGTGGGCGTTTTTTTAAATCTTGGAATAAAGGTTTGTCTATAACTTTAAGGTTAAAACACAATCATGTCTGACTGATCATACAGTTTGAAAGCAACTTGAAGTTTTATTTGAATTTTTATGGTGCCCTAAAGAAATTTTTGCTTTTTAAAAAAAATAATACCTCATTCTTTTTTTTCCTTCATTATCATAGACAGACTCTATGCCTGGCTTGCATAAAATCCTATGAACATATACATGTCTGTATAAATACTTTTACAAAAGTGAGACAAGTTCTTAATATATCTTAAGTACTTGAAAACCATATTTCCAATGTCTTTTCATTAAGAACTTTGAGAAAATTCATAGTATCACTGTCAAGTCTAAAGGTTCTAGAGACCTGTAAAAGCTTAATGAAGACTAGGATGTGAGAACAGTGGGCACATGCACTACAGGTACTACGATATTCTTATTTATTAATTAATATTAATAGGTGAAACTGGAAGTGTGAGGGTCCCTAGCACATACTTTATAAGAGCAACCCTTCTTTTACATTTGGATGATCTTTTTGTAACTTACACCGCCTTCCATTGAAATGGTCCCTGTGCATGTATCGTGCTTATCTACTAGAGTAAAAATTCATGGCGGGGGCAGACTGAATGTGTGGGTGGCAATAGGTAGAAGGTTCATAGTTGACCCCCTGTTCCTTGCTCTCCCCCCTCTCTTTTTCTCTGTCTCTCTTTTCTCTCCCTTTCTCTTTCTTCCATCCATCCTGCCTCCCTCCCTCCTTCCTTCCCTCCTCCTTTTCTTTTCTTGCCAGGTCCCTCTCATTATTCACCTAGGCTCCGAGCATGTAGTAGGAAAACAGTTGTATTCTATCCCTCTGATTGGTGAGGAGCTGAGCCTGTGATGTGTGGCATGACGTGCGCAGGGCACTTGTTTTGTTCCTTCAGTTATTGAAGGAAAACGAAAACTGAATTTTCTTTTCTTTTTTTTCCTTTTTTTCTCATCTCAGCCCTGCTCTTCGCTTCCTTCCTGGAACATCTGTTAATAAGGAGCTCCGTGTCACTAAAACCCGAGCCTCCTCCCTCTGGGGAATTTTCTTTAATGAGCGTCTTGTGGCCACACTTCCTCTGCGGGGTTTTGAAATGTGTCTCCTCGCCAGTTACATCTTTATCCTGGATTCCACCGTTTGCGGGCTGTGCGGCCTCCTTGAGATTTTTCCCTCTAGGAGATCACAAACGCAACTCCCTCAGGAAGTAATAGCGGCCTTGTGTTACTTTTGCACCCAACAGTCTTTCACCCTCCCCGCCCTTTCTTTTTGTTTGTTTTTTGTTTTGTTTTGTTTTGTTTTTTTAGCTGAGCCATCCTGCCAACTGTTGGCAGCTCAGCAGCAGCCCAGCTCCGGCCGAGACTCAAACCGCTGTTGCTCAGAGCTCGCACCACCCTTTCTTTTGATTACGCTGTTCCGGTTTCCCTCTGGGCACACTGGACTCTCTATGCTCAGAGCCAGTGCAGAGCAGTAAACCAGTGTAGCCAACAGAGGCACATGGCATGTCCCGGGTTTGAATCTGGGGTTCAGTTGAGCCTGCAGCCAGTCACACTGCCCCTCAAAGAGTCTGAGAATGTAGTCAAACAGGAAGGAAGACTGGATATGAGAGAAGGAGGTAGAATGGATTGCGGAGGCATCATTTATCCCTTCTGCCAAGCTCTGCCTACACACCACCCCTTTCCCTGGCTTTGTCAAGTACAGGAGGAGCCAGCCCCTTTCATTATTGAAAGCTGTATGTGTTGGGCGGGCTTCCTGGCACTTGGAAACAACAGTGTTTCAACCACAAAACACGTGCGAGAAAGAAAAGAGTAGAGAGCCTTTAGAGAGGCATCGCCACTTCTTAAAATCAGTAGCCCAGTGCAAATTGTAGCCCCTCCACAGGTGCTGGCTTTCGTGGGAGCCCTCAAATGTGGAGAGCCCAGGAAGCAAATCTGTGAACTGCAATGATACCGACTGAGACTGTGACATCGCTGACCCCCTTCCAAAGGTGCTCCTCAGAGCCAGGCCACCTGGGACTGTCCTGAGTCTCTGTTCTCACGTCGCAGGGCCCAAGCTGTAGCAGCCACTCCTGGGCTCAGTAGCTGTTTGGCCTAATTGAAGTAACTGTACTTGACTACGATGCAGGTTTCTTACCTCTAAAACAACAGACCTGAAATAGATCAGTGGTTCTCATAGTGGGGTCCCAGACAAGGGCCATCGGCCCTACCTGGGGACATGTCCGGTTCTCAGCCTGTTGCATCAGGAATTCTGAGGGTGGAACCAAGCGACCTGCATTTTGTTAGATGCCCCCCAGGTTATCTGGGTACTACCCACATTTGAAAACCACTGAACTAAGTCATCTTTAAAACACTTACAAAGAAAAAAAAAAAATAATATATATATATATATAGTCTCGTCTGTGGCTCTGCCATCCTTATAATTGAGACACAGAAGGAAAAACAGGAGACACTGGACCCTACGCTCCCCCTGTCTTTGAATGTAGACACTCCATCCTCGGGTCCGGAGGTCTTTCTGGTGTCAGGGAGCGGGCGTGTTTGGCCCAGCCGCCCTGTGTCAGGGAGAAAGGGATGGCTAACCAGGCCCAGATGTTGATGCCCACCTGTGGCTCCAGCAAGCAGCAGACAGCATGCTGTATGCACCAAGGAGCACTAATCGGTCCTACCACGAGGACGCTGTCAGCTAAATTTCCCCTGCTCTTCGATTCCTTCCTGGAACATCTGTTAATAAGGAACTCCATGTCACTAAAACCCGAACCTCCTCCCTCTGGGGAATTTTCTTTAATGAGTGTCTTGTGGCCACACTTTCTCTGCGGGGTTTTGAAATGTGTCTCCTCGCCAGTTACATCTTTATCCTGGATTCCACCGTTTGCGGGCTGTTAGACCGCCTCCTTGAGATTTTTCCCTCTAGGAGTTCACAAACGCGTCTCCACAAAGCGGCCGACATAGTTTGCAATTGCCTGGAGAACAATGAACATGACGTAACCTTTTATTCAATAAAAATACAGGCACAGCTCGGAGACACCGTGGGTTCGATTCCAGACCCCAGTAGAGCGACACAGTCTTTTTGCTGCTGGAGGGTCTTGCCTTCAGTTTGTGAAAAAATACATTTGTGAAGCCCCATCAGGCCAAGCACAATCAAATGAGACGTGCCTGTCGTTTTCTTTGATATAAGTGATGACTCCCACTTAGATAGCACTGACCTAAACACTGGTGCTGTTTAGCATATGCTAACTCATTCACTTCTCACAAACCCTGCGAAGAAGAAAGTGCTATTATTCTCCCTATTCACACATGAGGAAGCTGAGGAAGACACTGGCTTACAACTACTCTGTTCAGGTCATGCAACCATGAAACGGCCCGCTCAGACCGAGAGTAGGGCCTTACAAGCTGCCTGCAGAGCCCCTGCTCTGCATTATATTCATGTGAAGCACCTCCCACTGACCAATCACATCGCGACTGAGCTGAAATAGGGCAGACTTCCCACCCCACCCTCGTCCACAGGGGACTGAAGATGTCGCCTGGCTCCACAGTTGTGTCAGATACAGTTTCCAGGGTACCGTTTCCTTAAAACATCAGGTACCCAAAACCTGTGGCCAACGAGTGACCCGTGCACTTCAAGTTTAAAATCTAATGACAGGAAAGGTGTTCAGTTAAAAGGGATATTTTCACAGCATTAAGCACAGGCGATGTTATGTGGTCCACACTCCATGTAGGCAGCAACCACCACCCCGCTGGGCCACCCTTTCCCAGTGTGGATCAAGGACTTACTTGTCCACCGAGTATTTTGACAAACTTCCTTCATATTCGCCTATAAATTTCCAAGATAGGCTCTAATTAGGCGAAGAGAATATTAAAATAACCTCATATTTATTTATTTGGGAGAAAACACTCATTTACCTTTACTGAAATTATTTACTTTTCTGAATTTTGAGCTCTCCACTGCCATGCGCTGTGATTTTCATTCTTTCTTTGGTTTGTCATAGAAAATATAAGTTTTCGGACATGATGTGCTGTCACAGAGGCTTTTGTGTAGGTATGCGGTGATCTCTATAGAATTTGTTCAAATACATTTGCCCAAAACATTAGTGTGTAACTGCCATATCATTATTGCTAATTCCTAAGTCGTCCTCTCTTTGGGGCGATTTTAAAATTGAATTATTTGAGTTAATGCGTCTATATGTCAAGGGAAATGAATAGATGTGATCTCATTGCACATAATTTGCACTCTTGTAAAGAGAGACAATTTATCTAATGTTAATTTTCTAATTTTTTGAAACTTCATTAAAAGAGCAAGGAAGCCTATATTTGTAAAAAGAAATGAATGAATGAATGAATCCTTTTCTCCCTGTATTAAAACAATTTTCCATGAACAGATTAAAAACATAACAGTCACATGAGGACACTCAGTCACAAGTGGGATATTGGAGAGCCCAGCCATGTGAACAGGGTGGCATGTAAGGGAATCACACTGGTCACAGCAGCGACCATCTGCATTCTTTGGGCTATCAGGAAAGAGGAACACTCTTCTCATCAAAGTCAGAGGTTGAGGTGACCACAGACAAGGCTGGAATCTTGTTCACACGGTTGACTATAAATCAAGTCGGCGTGCCTCTTAAATTGTGCATTTGTGAAGTGCATAGAGTACAGTTCCTGTCCAACTACCTGAATTTTTAGTTGAGCGCCACCCACCTTCCTGGCATTTTCATTTGCTGAGCGCATGACCTCAGGCACGTTATCATTGCTCTCTAGGCTTCAGTTCGTTCATCTAAGGAGGGGTTGCATAGTCGCATAACCATCCTCGATGGGTTTTGGAAAGGAATAAAGGATGGGCGGCGTGCTCTGACAAAATCACCTGGCACAGAAATAGGTGCTCAACTATTCTCTAGAGAGTCCAAAGCATGGTCTGTAATAAGCACAAAATATGCATGAAGTATCACTATTTGGGTTGGAAATTAAACCAAGCCCTAAGCATCTAAATTTCTGTTTTCCTTGGTGACTCTTCACAGTGGCCTCTCAAAGCTCAGTGTAAGGACACAGCAGCCTGGTAGTGGTGTGCTAAATTATAAGTGAAGACTAATGCGAGGATCAAAGGTTCTCTTTGGGAGATAGCACCTGCCTGGTAGGAAAATCTTTAGCTCTCTCTCTCGGTCTCATGCATCGTGCTCTCCGTCTTGGAAATATCCTTCCACACAGCTTCGGGAATCTTGATGTTTAATTTAACACAAAGGTCTTTGAGAAACACAACAGGGGGTGGTTTCTGGTGGTTGTGGCATTGAGGAAATTGAAATGTACATGCTTTTTCCTCATTTATCAAAGACAGGTGAGAATCTAAACTGACATTTTATATCAAATGAATTATGAACTGTGTACTTTGTACCTAGGGGAACAACAGCTAAATTAGAGTTTGGGATAAAAAGAAAGAGAGACAAAAATAGCTTTTTAATAAAACATACAGTAATTTCTGTTATGAGAGTGACATGGCCAAACCCAGTCTTTTTGTAGAACTAGTGAAGGGATGCAGGCTACTCTGAAATCTGTACGATTTAGATATCTTGGAGAGATTTTCTCAGAAAGGATTAGACCTAATTTTTTTTTTTAATTGTACTCAGGCTTTATGATCAGTGAAACATTCTTGATAATCCAAACTTACTTTTTACCTTTATGTCATTGCCTCCTTTCATAGGAAAGTACACACACACACACACACACACACACACACACACACACACTCACACACACGCCCCTTTTTGCAAATTCTTACTTTCTGAGAAATGAGATTAGAAGTTGCTTGAGGGAAAAATAGTATATGAGGTAAATATTCTATTCATGAAAGTACCATATTTTGTATGTCTTCTGTTTGTCTATGACCCCTGCACACATATATATGCACTCATACAAAAGCGGATTGTCCTAGTGGTTAAGAATGTGGATTCCAAAATCAACCAGATTGGGTTCCTATAGTTAGTTGGAGCAGGCTAATTTCTCCCCCTACCAGCTCTATGACCTTGAACAAGGTATAGAATCATACTTTGCCTCATTTCATGAGCTGAAATCAGTTTTCAGACATCACTCAGCACTTGTGGCCCTGCCAATGACTATTGCTTTATTCTCCCCAATACAGAATGTGAAATTAACGGCCCATTGAGGTAAGAGATGCCCCATCTATATGCTGAGTGTTTGCAGGCTAGATCTAGTTGTTAGTGTTTAATCAACTTAAATATTAGATCAAATCCCATTGTTAAGATGACTTTTATCACCAATTCTCTATGATGTTTTCATCTTTACATGACTGACATTTTGTCAGTTATTCAAAGGTTACCTGATTCCTTGGCCCTTGATTTTATCTGAGACTAGTAGATACAATGGCACCCTAAGAAAGAATCCAATGCTAAAATACAGTAGTTTATCTTAACTCCGATCTTCGTTTACTATTGTTCTTGTTAGACGCACTTAGCAAAGGGGATATTTAGTGCTCTCTTTCTAAAGAAAGTGGCTTTGACCTAGCTTGAATTTACTCATTGTTAAAATCATTCATTAACCTTGCTAAGCGTATCTATTTTTAATTTTACAAAGGTAAAATTCTTTAAAGAATTATTTTAAGTGAACTGAATGAACAATATGTTGAGTAAAAATAGGATAGACTTAATCCACTAATATTTTTGTTGCATATGTTTTAAATTATTTTTTCCAGTTGAAGATACACTACACAAAGGGCTCAAATTATCAGATTCTGAAGGAAAAAGAACTTAATCTCCGCCGCCTAGAAACTAATTTGGATGAATATGATGGTATTCAAAATAATAGGAATACTAGCAAATTCTCTTAGGAATACTAAGAGGAATTCAAATGTCAAGAGCAAAGGCTTAAATAGAGTATCTAAATCTAGGAAATCTGTGAGGAAAAAGAATAAAATTTGGTTGGTGGTTTGAGATGTGACAACAAACAAAAAATCTTCTGGGTATTATGACCACCAACTTCAGGGCCTCTAATTAGTCTGACAAAGTGACAGTTCCATATTCTCGTTGAACAAATAATGTATCTAATGAAATTCAAAGTTCCTATTTTTCTCTGAGCACAATGAACTACAGCCTTCACAGCTTTGGGGTATTTCAGAATTAACAGAGGATGCCCACAATCTGTGTGATGTTTCCTGGTTCACAGATTCACTGAAGCTGTCTTGCAGAGTAATTTTAAGCAGCTCTTTAATCTTAAACCACAAAGAGAGGCGGAGGCGGAGGTGTGTTGCCTTGGTCCTACACACGATAATGTGAAGTGGAATCTTTCATTTCTAAAAATGGTCAATAGCAATTAGTATTCAGTGGTGTCTTTTTATTCTGGTACCCCTGACCCACCTCTGCCACCGCTTTCTACATTACTCCTATTATAAACTGTAACTGGGGATATCCTTGCTTCTTTTTCCATTCTAATTAAAGCATTCTTAGTGAAGACGGGGACAATTTTTCATTTTCATGAAGAACAGTTACCAGAGCTGGGTGAGTTCTGACAATTGGATTTCATAGAACTTTTGACAAATATTTGCACCAATTTTGATGGACATAGTCTCACACCAGTAAAAGGCTGGTGAAATTCTGAGTTTTCCTCAGAAATGTAGACCCAAATGAGTCAATGAAAGACCCAAGACACGTTGTTCTATCTTCAGGTTTTATTCAATAACATACTCCAAAATATTTTGTCACTGTATTGACACACAAAATTTAAAAAAATAAATAAAAATAAAGGATTTTTTTTCCCCAAAATGTTTATTTTATGCACACACTTTTTTTCCTAGGCAGAACTTTTGTCTTAAATGCCCCTCTACAATACTGGTGACAACATTGAAAAAACGTCATCACTTCTTTAGCTCGGGTTTATAAAGCTGTAGCCCCATCTCCTGCCTCATCACTCTCAAGCCCCTTATGTTAGAAATGCTTTGAATTTGCTAAGAGCGTGTATCTTAAATGTTCCCTCAACAAACAAACAGTGACTGTGGGTGGTGACGAATATGTTAATTAACTTGGCTGTGGTAATCATTTCACAATATATACATCTATCAAATCATCTAATTTTATACCTTAAATATATACAATTTTATTTGTCCATTATACCTCAGTAAAGCTGTGGGACAAAGAACTACCCATTAAAAGCGAGGAAAAGGAAAAAGAAGTGCTTCTATTTCTTTTTTGTCTGTTGCCTCTGTTTAGTTGATAAATATGTTTGAATTTGTTCATTACTATATCCCCAATCATAGGAAAGTGCCTGGCATAAAAGTGGATGCATTTTAAGTATTAGCTGTCTTAATAGATTTTATATGTGTATATATAGATATATACACACACGCACACACATATATAGATAGATGATTTTTATGTATGTATAATATGTAATTGTCATATTACATATTATATAACATTTCTGTAGCGATATTTCTGATGTGGTTATATTGTTACATATGTACACATAAATATACACATATACAAAATACTCATTTTGATAGAGATGCTGGGAAACGGATCATTCACACCTTACTGATGGGAGTACAAGTAAATGCAGCTTACTGCAAAACAGTTTATCAAATTATATCTGAAATCTTAACTGACATTTCAACCCTACTGATTCAACAATTCTAAAAAGAAAACTGAAAGATGCATATATTAGGATACTCAGTATTATTTATAATACCGAAAATAATATCATTCTGTATCCATCCATATCCGTTTTGTTAAGTGAATGTTCCTAGTTATAAAAATACTACCTGTAATTATTTTTAGAAGTCATGTTACTGAAAAATGCCATAGAGAGTTAATGGCATAGGCAGTTTTCACCATATCTTGTAAAGCAAACAGAGTTTACAAAATAATATGTTAAAATTATTCAGCTGAACCATTTCAAAAATGATGCATAAATATACCTGAAAATAAGGAAGACTGGAAAGGAAGTTTATAATAGTATAGCAGTGGCTGTCTCTGGTTAATTACAGATCATCATTTTCTTCATTCGTTTGGTAATGTTCATATTTTCTACCACAAATATATTATTTTCACAGTTATAAACTACATATTTTTTTTAAAGAGGCACTCTGTTGAGTTCTGTAGGCACCACATTTTACCACTTGTTTAGTAATGTTTTGATTAGCAATACTGAATTCTCAAAGTTTGTTAAGTGCTCTAAAGTTTACATAAAGATACAGGAAATAAGATGTCTGCTCTCAAGGAGTTTCTATTACAAGTACTTCGGTGTACCATGGGGAAGAGCTATGGCGAGACTTAAATTTAAGATTCATCTTGGTGTTGAGAGAGCAATTATAGACTTGGAAACACTATACATACATAAAACCACAAGTTGCCATGTATTAGTCATATACTTCAGACATGTTGCTTAGCCTTTTCTAGCCTCCGTTTTCACATCTGTGAAATGGGGACATTGAAGAAAATAAATGATACAATGAGTGTATTGTAAAGTAGTATTTCAGATCTAATTTGATATCGCCGTGTTCACACTCTCTAAAGCAATCTCTTCCATATTGAAAAAAATATTCATTTTCAGATAATTGGGTCTTTATTTGTAAATGGAACTTATGGTCTGAATCTTAACAATTATTAGGATCGTAGGGGAAAGAAGATTCCTTTTTGCAAATCTTACCCACTCCCAACTCACCCATCTATCTGTTTTTGCAGGAGCTCAGTCAACCCCTGCTAGTTACTTAAAGCACCCTGTTTCACTCTCCAAAAGTCCCGGTGAGGACAAAAGGGTACTTTCCCCCTAAGTTAGGTAGAAGTGACAGGAGTTTTAGTTCTACCAGCAATGAGAAATGCAGTGTGGTCCTAACAAAGCAACTATTTTCCCACCACTGGCATTGCATAAACGGCCTGACCACACCCAGCTGGGATGGCTTAGGCAAGGATTCTCTGTTTGGGGGAGGTTAATACTGGTGGCTTTTATGCTATCGCCACTCCAAATTCAAGATGCTGGTGTTTTATTTTTAACATCCCACTGGCAGAGATAAATTCCATGACATACCTACAGGTAACACTTAATTTTTGAAAATATATATTTTTTACTAACATGAAGGCCTGTCCATTCTGCATCTTATTGAATTTCTATGGGGTTTGACTGATTCCTGAGAACTGGCACATTCAAGCTGGTTGTTCTGTGTGAGGTGCCTTGGGGACAATGAGGTGACGGAGACCCAGCTGTGACAAAGAAATAAGACCAGGAGAGGACTGTTTAGGAATGCGACTTGGACAGAAAACGAATTTCACCTTTACTAAAACTAATTTATTTACTGTTATAAATGGTCTGCTTTATATTGACTTAATATATTTAATGTTAATTTTCTACTATAAATCACCCCCTACATCGTGCTGTTTTGTAGTGTAAAATTAATCGCACTCTCTTCGAACGTGAATAATTCCAGTTTATATCCTCCCTCTGCCGGCAATGGGTTTTGTGATTTGAGATATAAAGTATGTAACCTCTCTGAGCCTCAGATACTTTCTACACCACAAAGAGTTAACATCACGCTTCCGTCGTGTAATTCTGAGAATTAGAAATCATTATGTTAACGGACCTGGTGCATTGCAGGGTTTCCCGAAGGCTAGCCATCCCTGACGCGGGCCTCCTCTGCAAACATCGAAGCCTTCCTAGCCCGCCTGTCCCCGTTTACCGCCGCTGTGTGTGCACCCTTGTGTTCAAGGTTGGCTGTCCATTTGTTAGCACATCTGCGTATTCCTCATAATTAATACCTTTTTTAATGACATATGGTTTAGTGACTGGAAATGGAGTCTCGCCTTCTGTTTTCAATTTGTTTATGACTCAACGACTCAATAGATGTGTCTGAGCTTTAATTTTCCGTTCTGGAAATGAGAATTTAAAAATCCGCATGTACCCTGTAGCTATTTTAGACAATGAGAGGGAAACGTGTAATCCGAGGATCCTGAATAGGTGCCAGGCTCTTCGGTGCATGCTGCCAGGATGCAGAGAGGTAAAAGGCCATGGCTTCTGTTATGTCATGTGAACAGGGGACCCCACATGGGGATGCCAACAGTCTCATCTCTGAAGCCAGGGTGGTGTGGTCCGGTCTGGAGTCAGATAGAATCCCTGCTTGGAGTGAGCTCAGGCAAGGTTCATGGGAGCCCCAGGCACGGGAATTATTACCCCTCGTGGACTGTCTCACAGTGCCTCCATAGCAGTGCCTCCTCAAGGCCTTTCCCTCGGAAAGTCACGGTCCCGTGCACACTGGGAAGCGAGTTCCTAACTTCCAAAACCCCCGTGGCACAGTTGTGTGTACAGTCTGTGTTAGTTATGGGAATCATGTCTTTTCCACCTTTAAACATCAAGTAGACAGTCCAACCCCTTTCTGTCTATTCTGCCTTTCCCCACCCCCAGCAGAGAACCTTGTACAGAGTGGCATTCGATGTATTTTATTACAGGCTTGAATGTAATATGCAATGTCATGGACTTCTTTGGTACCTTTATGCAATATTTTATTCCAGCGTTTTGAAATGCACACGCACACATACAAAAACTATACATTGCAGAAGTAACAAGTTGGGGGGAATCCCCCGAGAAACTGGGGTGTATGAAAAGCACACTGAATTCATTTTGTCCCCAAAACTTGGCTCTTCTGGCCACTGCACCCTTCGTCGTCACCGGCCACATGGATAAAAAGAGCCCCTGGTTTTCTTTTTAGAACTCCCCCTAAGTTCTATATATCTGTATGGAATAGAGGTTTGGGGCATTGTTTGTTTTTTGTTGTTCTGTTGTTGTTTTGGGTATGAAAGAGTCCAGAAGTATATACGTCATTTAAAAGTTTAATAAAACCATACATTCAAAAGATTGCACCAGCCGAAATAGTGCAATCTGTGATTTTAATTTATTGCTTACTGTTTTATATTCATTTTGCCTCCCAAAAAAGGTTAAATTTAAAATTTTATTAAAACCTCCCTTTTCTTTGAATTTATAGGTTGGGGTAGCTGTTTTATCCTGTTGCCTTGTAGAATTAGTATTTACTGGGCGAGATGTGTTGATTCAGGAGGTTGTCTGTGGAGTGCTTGCCCCGTGAGGGTCATATTAAATTTGAGAGAGGCTTCCTGAGCAACATAGCATCTTGGAGACAATATATCACGCTGATAGATACACGGCTCTTCTGTTAAGAAACCAGGGGTGGAATTATGGCTGGCTCCCAGTTATTACTTTGGTGCTAAGGAGCCTCTAAGGAATAGGTCTAGGATAAAAGGGGTTAACAAGAGGGACAGAAAGGTTCCCAGAATTCCGTGTTACTGAAAGCATGCAGAATGAACAGTTCTGTGTAAATAATTTAAGATGATCACCCTGTTTGGAAATACTTTTCAACTTTATATTATTGGAGTGTGACCAGTTTAATGGATCAATTTCTTTTTCTTGTTGTTATTGGTTTATTTTATGTATTTATTTTGTTATCACTCAGAAGAGAATTCAAGAAACTTTATTATTATGAGGTCTTCTTTAGGGCAGTTCCCTATCTTTTCTTAGTAGCATGGTTATGCGTTTTTAACACTTGAGGAAATTGTTTTTGTGTACATATTTAAAACTCTATTTTCTTCATGTTCACACCTTCTTAGAGCTGATTTTTATTTGGAATTTGAATTATCAATAACATTATATTCCTTGACACAGAAAAATTAAACAAACAAATAATCAAATGAGGGACATGGCTTATGCAATTTGCATTTTACTTTTTGCCCATGCTCCTTTTTTTTTTTTTTAATTGGGGAATTGGGGGAAGGGGAACAGACAAGTTACTGTCCTTTTGTTCTTCAGTCTAGTTGTGGAGGAAGTTGCTTCACTGGCCCTTGTTGATATGATCATTGCTCTCTTCCCGGGTGAGGCAGATCAGTCTCCGGTCATTGGTTGGCCGCTCACAGCAGCTCCCGGCAGCTCACACCAGCTGCCAGCCACTCACGTAGCTCATGGCAGCCCACTGCAGCAGGGGCTGTAGCCCAGGCTGTCGCCGGTGACTCACAGCAGCCCAGCTCCAGGTTGAGCTGTTGTTCACCATCTTAGCTGTAGAACAAGAGCATCAGTGGCCCTCAACGTGGGATCCAAACCGCAGCCGAGCTGCTCAGAGCTGGTGCTCCCAAGCCAGCTCTTAACCAGCTGAGCCACTCGGCCAGCCCGCCTATGCTCTTTTTGTGTGTGCATTTGTTATAAATCAGTCAAAGATTACATCAAGTAAGTCATCATTGCTAAAACTATTTGTGTTCACAGATAAAATATCAGTTAAAAAGTCTTCAGCCATGAACACCCTTTAAACCAAAGATTTGGAGTTAACTTTTTGGATAGCTGGGTAACCATCTCATAGCTTTTCTTAGTCATGTCACATTTCTACTAAATGAGAGAACTGTTTCATACCATTTTTTTTTCTCTTCGAGCATCCAGTTTACTCTCACACTTTGGCACTAAGCTGATACCTTAGCTTTTAGTTGCTCCCTAGGAAAATGGATGTCATCAGAAGAGATCTTTGTTTCCTTCCCATCAGCGAATCTACCTGTCTCTCTGCATCTGTAGCCTCGATGTCTGCATTCCCTTCTGCGCAATGGGTGGACCGTCCCTGTTTTATTCAACAGCCAATGTGCACTGCCTCTCATTTTGATTCACATGTGTACTGGCTTGCCCCTCTCACTCTCCCACACAAGAAATTTGATTCTCCCTTCCCCTGCATGATCATTTCCCCCAGTCTCTTCTGAATCATCCTGTTGACCTTTACGGAATGGACAGCCAGATTTCTCCAGCTAAATGGATTTATTTGGGAATAACAAAGAATTACAATTCAGGACATGCAGCCTAATGGTGAACCACACAGAAGTCTAGAGAAACAATGGGGAGGGATGTTCTTTTATGAACTTGGAAGGGCCTGTTGTAAATAAAGGGTCCATTGGTGGAAACCAAAAGTTCGAAGTACAGTGACTTTTCATTGGCTGAGTTATGGCAGCCTCCCATTGGCCGAGCTGTTACTGAGCAAGGAAGAATCTTCCTCCTGCTGAGGGATAAAGTAGTGTCACTTCCTGTTGGAGATGCAAGGTACGCCTCTTCCTGTTGGGGTCAGTAGTGTGTGTTGAGTGACACATCCGTGAGAATCCTTTCTTCTAGCCTCCAGACTCCATTTTAAATTTGGCACCTGTTTATGAGTTTCACAATTCCAATAAGCATACATATGCTGTGACATCGCCCAGTGTTTAGAAAACCTTCCTTTGGTACCATCAACTTTTCTAAATGCTGCCCCATTATTTACTCCCCTTTAGAACAAAATCCCTCCAATGCGTTGCCTGCTCACTGTATCCTTTCATTCCCTCCCTCTTCTTCTCTCTTCAGCCCTCTCTGATCAGACTGCCCAGCCCACCCTGCACTGCATCTATTCTTAGCAAGGTCACTGAACACCCCCATGTGGATAGATGTGAAGTATAACTCTCAGCCGTCTCCGTGTTCCATCTCAGCACACTTGACAGTAGATCAGTCCTGCTGTTTTCGATCACGGCTTCTTTACTTGGCTTCCAGGCTGCACCTTCCCTTCGTGCTTCCCCGACCTCACCAGCCACTCCTTTAAGTCTCCTGTGTCGTGGAGGCATCCACTTGGGCTCAATAATTGGGTGGAGCTCAGGGCCCAGTCCTCACACCTCTTCTACACTCACTCTGTGTTCGCTCACACACTGGTGTATTCCATCGAGCCTTAAGCCACTGGACACCATGCATATGTTGATGCACATCCCCTATCCAGATTCAAATCATCCTTGATGTTTCCACTAATGATGCAAACCATTCCTCTCAAATGTGACACAGACCATTCAGAACTCTCCATCTGCTCCATAGCTGGTGTCTCCCCTCAGGGTTCCTCACCTCAGAAATGGCACCACCGTTCACCTGTGTGTTTAGGCAAAATCATTGACATCATCATTACCTCCCTTAGTTTCTCTTAGCAACACACCCTGCACTCAACAGCAAAATGTAGCACAGCCTCCACTGCTATCACTGGAATCTAACGACTGTCACCTTTTGCCTGGATCATTACAGTAGGTGATTTCTCTATTTCTACGTTTGTCCCAGCTCTTCCATTGGCACTGAGTTGGCTTCATCAGTTTAAAATCATGCCCTCTCCTTTATTCATGTCCTGCAGTGGCACCCAGCCCCGTTTAGAAGGGCATCCGAAGTCCTGACTGTGACTTTCAAGGCCTTGACCCAGAAAGGATCCAGTGGGACCCCGACCCCGCCTGTCCCTCCATCCTCACTTCCCTTCCCTGTCCTTAGGCTGTTCCGGCCACTGTGGCCTTCCCCAGCTCCTTAAACATGGCCAGTGCATTCCCTTCGCACTGCCTTTGCGCCACTGCTCTCTGGTGACATTGCCCTTCGTCCAGGCATTCTCGTGACCACCTTCCTTATGTCAGGTCTCTGTTCAAATGTCACCCAGTGACCTGTTCTCCATATGACTTTCCTATCTAATCTGAATTGCTGTATATTAACTAAAATTGCGCATTCCTTTTCGCTTTCTCTTCCCTCACCCTGTCTTATTTTTCTCCTGAGCATGTGTCACCCTCTGGTATGACCTTACGTTTCTGCTTGTTCAGTGCTTATGCGCTCCAGTTACACCTAAGTTCCATCCCGTCAGGAGCCATGTCTGCTTTGCCCAGGACTCTTATCCCTCCATACAAAGAATGCTACTTCACACGCAGCGGAGGCTCAGTAAATGTTTATTGAATAAATTAGTGAATTATTGATGAACTCAAAATCCTTACAACAGATTAACGAAACATGTAATCTAATTCTTCCGTTCTCATCACTGATCATTCATTAGCATCTCAGTTCACAAGCAGGTTCTCCTGAGTTGGAGAGTAGGTAAAACTTACCCACTACATAAAGTTATGTATGAAAGGAAGTTGAAAATGAGCCCTGATACATGTTTTTTTATTATTATTATTTTGATCTCTTCTTCACCAATGGCCTCTGGTACTCCTTGATCATTAGGAGCTCATATTATAATAATCAGAATACTTCTAAAGATTACGTTATAGTAGCACTTGAGTTATGCTAAGGGAAGTTCAGACTTGTCCAATAAAATAGTAATAGTAATAACTAACAATTAAAAATTGCCAAGACCCAAAATAAGGTGCTTTATTTACATGTTTCTGATCTCTGCAGCAGTCCTGCAAAGGAAAAATATTATTCCCATTTTAAAGACATGAAACTTGAAGTCGTTGGATGATTTCCTTAAACACATGAGCTTTGTGCAATTTGCTTTTGAGTTCTTGGCTCTCTTTGGACAAACTTTGATATGATCAGTTCATTTAAGTTATACTTTTTGGAAAAATTAATAACTAGAGTCATCGCCTCAGTTTTTTTTAGTAGAATAGGCTTTAGTTTGACTCATTCCTATTAGGCCTTCTAGAACTATGCACACAGATTTCCCCAAGAGATTCAATCAAGCAGGTATGCTGAATTCACAAAAGATTTGCCAGAGATTCAGCTAGACTAGAAAAAGCAACACATGTGCCCCAACTTGCAACATATGTGAATAAAGGCAGTGTCTCTGTGAGAAGGGGCAACTGATTATGTAAAACGCATGTGGAAAGATGTTTAGTTTTTATATTTTTATAGGTGAAAATTAAGACTAGGATGGCTAATTTCAGCTAATCATGCATATGTATCATTGTAGAAAACTAGTTTTGATAAAGCTTTCTCAAAAAGGCAAACAAAAACAAAGCATGTCGTGTTTCTGAGTAGAAGAACTGTGATTCTAGAGGCAACGGGTGACGTGGGAGAAATAAAAGGTTTGGGCTCCTTCGCTGTTCGATTGCTTGATTATTGAGCAAAAGTTAGATTAAAAGTGTGCGTTAATATTTGCTTCACTACTTCCCCTACATGTTTTCAATTAGATACACGGAAGTACAGGCGGGGATGCACGGCTCATTCGTTTATCTTGCTGTGCGGAGGGGGGCTGGCTTCGAAGACGGAAATCCTGATGTAACTGCGTTGAGATGAACAGTAAGGAAGCACAGCAGTTCAGGAATGAACATGTTAAATGAAGTGGACCGTGGTTAACATTGTTGTTGATCCTGGCGAACAGTTTTTCCAGTATACGGAGCGTTTCCGTTCCGTCCAGCATACGCTCGCTACAGTTTGCTCTGCTCTAATTCATCTGTGTTTTTGGACAGCTCCAGATGGCGTGCTGCCTCCGAGGCTTTCATCTGCCACTCCAACCAGTCTTCAGGTTGTCTGGTCTACACCAGCTCGCAACAACGCCCCCGGCTCTCCCAGATACCAGCTGCAGATGAGGCCTGGCCACTCAGCCCATGGATTTCTAGAGTGAGTGTTCTACTTACTGTGTTCATCCTTCGAACTGCCCCTCCACCCCCCTCCGGGTTTCACAGTGTAGACAGAATTCACGTTATCCTTTTTTTTTTTTTTTAATTAAATGTATTGGTGTAGCACTGGTTAAAAACATTATTTAAATTTCAGGTTTTTGAGCAATAGGCCAGTTGTCATTTGCAACAATTAAAGGCCACCTTTGGATAGTTCAAACAAACAGAAAACAAGAAACACCCTAGAAGATAATCATTTGCTTTGCAAAACTACCCAGTTTTTATGCCTATAGCATTTAATAGAAGGCTGCTTCACCTGCAATTTTTCATGAGCACGTGTATTGCATCGTGCATGTGCACATGTGAACCCCCCCCACCTCCCCACCACCACCAAATGCAATCTGAACTGTGGCTTCACAGTTATAATATTTACTCCACAAATTCCACATGGCATCGTTCTCAATACTAGACTAGAATTTACTTGATGTTACTAGAATTTACGGATCTTATAAATGCAATATTACAAACCCTCATCCAAATGGTTACTGATTTTCAGGGAGAGGCCATGTGATGACAGAAAATTACAGTACTTCATGTATGTTGACATTCTCTGAAAATTCTTTGCAATCAGATTCTATTTTTTTTTTTTTTACATTATTTCCTTGAATGGTGAAAGCTTCCTAACTGATGTTTCTTCCCTACAGGATATTTTCTAATCCTTCTGCATCGTTAGGCTATGAAGTGAGAGATCTCCAACCATACACTGAGTACGAGTTCCGGTTGGTCGCCTCCAATGGATTTGGCAGCACACATAGTTCTTGGACTCTGTTCGTGACGGCAGAAGACAGTAAGTGTCCTGGACAGCACACAGCCAAATATCCTGTACACTGGGGCATCTTATGACTTTAGTTTTTCCAAACCAAGAAATGAGCCTTCCCTATTTTCTTGACATTTAGTGACAATGGTCTTTTTGCAGGGCAAAGGTGGTCAGACTATCCAGGAAGAAGAGACACATGGGCTTGGAGGGTGGGAGGGTTGAGTGTACAGATGGAAAGAAGTAATTCACAGTAAATGATGATGTGACCCCATTCTATCCTTCAGGACACATGTAGGTGTCCTACAAGAGGAAGGGTGTCACCTTCTGGCCTGTGACCAAATGTTACAGTGTTCACTGCTCTGGAGGAGTCATGGCAGGTAGAAGACCATGGAAAATGGTCCATACTTTGTGAGGATGCTTAAAGTGTCGTTGCGCCTTTTCCTGGAAATAGGTTTCACAGCGCTTTTCCTTGCACCTGAAAGACAGCCTCTGGAAGAGAGAAGTGTAATGTGATAACGGTGAATCTGCGTATGATACGTAGTGTAGATTGGCATTGCCTTATTCAACCAGTAAAGAGAATTCTCTGTTTTTTTTGTGAAGCAGTTATGTTTGCATATATATGTGTTTACTAGGTTATATGTAGGAAATAAATGCATGGATATAAAATAATTAGTTTTATACAAATTGCCTCTATAAAAGCATCTATATGGAAGTATAATTGTTTTTTTAGAAAAGTTGGAAACTAAATCAAGCTACACAGAGCAAATGAGGACACTGTATCTTTGAGAAATGAGGTTTTTAGGGTTAATCTTGTGAAGCCTTTTAATCAGAGGCTTCTTAGGATGTTGCTCTGCTGGCAAGTTGCCATTCCAGCTCCACACTTAATGGGGAACTGGGTGATTTTCAGAAGGCTAGATGTTAGTCGGAAGCCATGGTGGTTGAAAGAATATCAGTTGCACATTAAATATATTCTTTTATTTCTACAATAACCTGAATTATTTTAGTGAGGATAACACATCAAATGAGATAGAATCAGAACTATTTACTTTCCTTAAGCTTTACTTTGTTTTACAAAAACCTGTTATAAACAGTAATACATAATACTTCATCCATTTCTCCAATTTATAACTACTCCCTGGGAACAAGCTAGGTACTTCACAAGGGCACCTCCAGCTCTCCTGTTCTCAAGAGTATCGTTTGGTAAGTTATCGACACGGTGCAATAAACAACACCCCAGGCTATGAAAGCATGAATGCACCAATCAGGTACCTGCATCCCTTTTCTGGGAGATGTTACATAGACTCTGAGGAACCTGACAGCACGGTTGCCAACTGTATTCAGATTCATGAACTGGAGAGCTCACACTCAGAACAGATTTTTGAAGAAACATTAACAAAACTGAAAATAGATTTTTAATCTCCTTTTAGATGTAGCTTGATGACACTCAGTAACGATTCCATGAACATAATTGTTCAGCCCACTGCAGAGGCCATGGCTCCGTAGAATGGCACACCGGAAGGGGAGGACACAGTCTCTTTTTTTGGTGCCCACACTGTCTATTCCCAGAGAGAAAGGGTGACAATTGGGCTACTTTAGTGGTGATGGATATTAAATGAGGATCGTGGTCTATCTACAGGCTGGGAGCTGGCATGTAAGTACAGTTCAAAACATTGCAAAGTACCAAATAGCACAGCATCCTCTGTTGAGAACAGTTACCTCCTGCCTCATCTTACCATAAAACAGGTCTTACAGATTCTATGTGCTTGGAATTTTCATGCACAGAGACTCTGCCTTCTTTGTGATTTTTAGGGTCTGGGTTTGAAGTGAGTAGTAGTAATCCTTCATTTTCCTTAGGTAAGACTTAGTAACACTTGATTCTATAGTGGGAGTTAACTCAAGAAACCCAGCCATCGTTTCTGTTGAAACCCTGTCCCTAAAACTGGTGAGACCTTCTACCCCGCTCTGTGTGCTCACCCAGCAGTCGTGAACATTCACGAAGAGCCAGAGGCTGGCCGCCAGCCCCTCCGGGTTAGTCCCCCGGGCGTGCTCACCCCTGAGACATGATGACAGTGCGCTCTATATTTTGGGTGTCAGCGGAGAGGGATGCCATCTCAGAAAGGATGTGCAATTGAGTTGACAAAGGCTGAGTGATTGGCACTGGGCACAAGCAGTTTTTCTGTCAAGGCTTCGGAGCGTTGCTTATAAAACCACCCATGCTGACAGCTCCATTGCCAGAACCATACTCCCCCCTCGATCCTGCCCGCTGCCTCCCATTCACCAAACTGCAATTTCCAATGTAGAAATTCTTCATATCACCTCACGGAGTGAAACAGGGATGTCCCCTCGTGCCCACATTTAAATTTCACACTGTCCGTAGGCACCTTTCTGCATCAGCCAAAGCCTCCAAACGTCCGGGTTCTAAAAAAGGTCACCGATGACAATATTTTTTGTGTGAGACAGCGAGATGGTGATTTTCATCAAGCCTGTGACACAGATGAGGCCAGAAAGAGAAACCCAGGCAGGAAATGAACTATAGCCAGAGAAACAAATGCTCGGGTGCTCAGAGAAGTTCTCATGGACAGAGAAAAGGGCTGTGAGGAATTTTAATAGATTTTGTTTTCTAATAATTTGCTATTTACATCTGTGTGCCACCAATAGCCAGTTCATACAATTTTTAAAAATCCATTGTGCTCATGCCAAATAATAATAATGCACATTTCCTATGAATATTTTAAATCCTGTTAAACGCACGTTGACAAAAGATGTCCCTTCCAGCCAACTTGGTCAGTAGAGTGTTCGACTGTTTGCGACCAGATTAATAGAAATAACACACGTTTTTGTGTGTTTGTTTGTTTTGTTTTGTTTTCGTGTGCTGCTGGCTTTCCAAGCACCTTGCATGTTCACAGCTTCCAAAAATGCATTAAGGTTGTGTTGGACTTAGGAACATGCGATTAATGACATGAATACAGATGCTTGCCTAGCAGCACGTGGTTGATATTCTTTAACCAGAAATAACCATCAGCTCTGGGTATCTTATTGTTTCCTCTCTCTTGTGAATTTACAGTTGTTTTCTGTGCATTTTATCCACGTAGAAATTGTAGTTGGCTGGAAGGACACGTTTCTTCCGACTTCAGCGAGAATGTTTCGTCCACTGAAATCCTGCCCTGTGTCAAATATGAGCCGTGTCTTTTCTTAAGGATATGGATCGCCAAGACCAATAAAAGTCAGACAGTCTGTTTCTCTCGAGGTTTTCGGGTAACAAGATTGAAATATGGACTGTCTCTTTATTTGTCATTTTAAAAACAAACATAACATGGTATACGCAAGGAGCTAGATCAACCTAATGAAAATGAGATTGTTTTCTAAACTCACTTCTCTAACTCTAAAAACCAAGCAACAGCAGCAACAAAACTGGTTCTAGAGTAGATCACTTAGTTGTCAAGTATTTTTAAAAGCCTTTAAAAATTAGATCATTTCACCAAATTTGTGGTTAAAAACTCCACATTTATATTTTAACCACTAATCTAAGAGGCATTATTAAATAGACTTGTGAAATTGGAATAGTTTTCTGTAGATTTACTTAGACAGTGTTTTCATGTGTTCATTATTTTGCTAACACACTATTCATGAGTTTTGACTGGAATATGCTAAAAGATAGGGAGTTTATCATATTTCTTACAACGGTAAAATTTTAAGTACTATTAACATTGTATTTACTCATAATATTAGATCATGTTATATATATTTTTTACAATTATTGCGCTGTGAACAAAGGATGAAACAAGAAATTATCCCATTATCTGGATCCTACTTTACTTTTCCCATCAGTATTTTTATTTTTATTTTATTTTTTTAGCTAAGCCATCCTGCCACCTGTTGACAGCTCCATAGCTGCTCAGCTCAGGCCGGGAATTGAACCAGTGAACCTGTTGCTCAAAACTCACACTCTTTTTTTTTTAGCTGAGCCATCCTGCCACCTGTTGGCAGCTCAGCAGCACCTCAGCTCGGGCCGGGCATCTAACCGCTTTTGCTCAAAGCTTATACTCTTGAGCGAGCTCTTAACCAACTGAGCCACTCTGCCGGCCCTGATATCAGTATTTTTGAGCATTTCCCCCTTTAATTCATCTTTGAGATTCTCATAGCAGTTTACAAGGAACAGAGTTTCTCCTGGAATAAGACAGAAAGACATTGCAATGTTCATTGACACCTATATCTAACAGACCACGTGTCTTTCTCATTTGCGGTCTGGCAAAATTCTACTCCTTCATTAAGCCTCAACTCAGATGTCACCTCCTCTATGAAGCCTTCCCACCTCATTTATTACCTTAGAGTTTTGGTTTGTATTTACTTGGGCACCATCAATGTCCTCTTCTGAAGTGTAACTCAGCACCTGGGGCTCTGCTCACTTACCTTTGTGTATCCGGATCCTGGTGGAGAGTCTGACACACAGCAGGTGTCCCCAGATTGTTAGCTCAAGTACTGATTAAAAAGAGTTTCGTTACAAATCCATGAGAACTCAACCAAGCCAACTGTAACTGGTACCTGCCACGTAGCAGGGACTGAAGGAGATGTGAAAGTTACATGGATGACTAAGACACGGTTCTTTCCTTGAGGCAGCTGCTGTCTGGCAAGGGGGGCATAGAGTATAACCGCAGTTAGAGTGTGCAGGGCTGCGGCTTCTGTGAGAGCAAGCCCAGGGTGAGACCGTTTCCCTCGGCGAGGGGGTGTCAGGAAAACCCTGCCGGAAGAGAAGCCCAGGCAGGGGAAAAGGGAATGGTTTCTGTCTGCAGTTCACTTTTATATCACATCTCAAATTGACTTCCTCACCATTGGTCCAGAAGGAGGCAGAAAAAGCAATTGCTGTTGGAAGTGCCCACTGGTGCACGAGTCCTGGAGGGCAGCTTGCACGGGCTCTGCCCTGAGTGGTTTCGGCCTCTGAGTGTGATGAGACGAGGAGGAGGAGGATCCGAGGCAGATGGGAGGGAAGGAAATCCCCAAAGCCATGCTCATTCTTTGCCTTGGTCACAGGCAGCCTACTGGCTCTGTCCCTTCAGTTCAACATTACCTGTCTCCACTAGGATAATGAGTGCTCTAATTAGCGAGGCTTCTTCTAGCCCCAAACCGTGCGCTCTTTCAAAATGCAGTGGGCAGGGCTATATAGAGAGGGATTTCCAACAGGAAAACACAGTTTCTGGTTCTTATTCTCACAACCTGTAATGAGAGGAAAGCCCTCTGAGTCCTTGTGACAGAGACAGGAAGTAAAAATGTGCTGTGATTAATTGGTCAGGATAATGTTAGAGCAGGGTTTTCCAAATCATTTAATAAGCGTATTTGTGCCCTGAAGAATATTTGGATTTTAAAACTAATATCGCATGGCAGACATTTTTTTGTTAGTGTGTTTTAGAATTTCAAGCCTTCGCCTGCATCTTAAGAGTATCCTGTGAGAGAGAAAAGTGGGAACATGTTTAAATGAGGGTGGAGCATATTAATATCAGTAGATTTTATTTTATTTAATGAGGAAATGTGCACAACACATTTCTGTAATGGTGCACAATTATTTTGCTTTCTCTGTTCCAACTATGTTTTCTAATTGCTTTAAATATTAACTCCTAAATGTCGACATGTTTATCCTTTCGGTGATGTGGGTATCCGTTTTACCCATAGCAGAGAACTCATGATGGGAAGTAAATTATTTCATCTGCTGCTTTTGAGAGCAAACTGGCTCTGTATGTATGTCGCTGCATACTTTATTTCCTGTTGCGTAGATTCCACCCCACAAATTCATGCATGTCCAGAATTAATAAAAGCAAGTATTATTTTTACATTCTTATTTTTATATCCTAAGGTCAAAAGCTAAACGTGACCATCAAAAAATCTTTTGAAAAGATGGATTGGTTACTGAAAAAATTCTGTCCACCTGGCCTCAGTTTCTGTCCTGAGTTATTGAGTCTCCACGGGGCTCATAAGGTGCATCATTTCCCAAATTTGGAACCTCTGCCTTTATGGATTCTCGTATCAACTTATTTCATTTTCTGTCCCAAACTTTCAAGGAAGAATCCGTAGCTATTTGCTGCACAATACGCCCCAGTTCTAGAAGACAAAGCATTCTTCCTAATTTATACTCTATGGTTCTGGTCTTGGGAGAAATGGAGAAAAATAGTTTCCCAGTATCGGTTCTCCTACTTTCAGACTATCCAATAGCATCCTTTCAATTTCAACACATTCTAGCCTTCAGGTGGTCCTTGTATTAAATAGTAATTCCTATGTTACTAGCCCTTTTCCTATTTTATCAGTTGTCAGGAAGCTGAATTTTTTTTTTTATGCAAGACCATGTCCCCAATTCTTAATGTTTGTTTTGGGATATAGTTATTGTACCCTCTTCATCTTTATTTTGTTGGTCCTATTACATTTAAGTCTTTCATTATGAGCTGTCTGAAATCCTTTTGGGGGTATTTGGGGTATAAATCATGAACTGATAAAAAGAATTTATGATTAAAGGGATGGCAGAATCCATTGCTCCGCTCTTCTGATAACATATCAGTAGTGAATATCAAAAGGCCACATTCACAGTTAACGTATAATATATTGCTCTGTGTAATTATACATCCATATATTTGCCACTGTGATTTTTAATCCATTGGCAAATTTAGGGGATATTCACTCGTGGAGTTAATAATACAGAAAAGAGCTATTAAACTGAGTGAGTTTTTAATTAGAATGGTAGAAAGTCGCTTCAGGACAGTGATGAGAATGTAGCAGGAAAACTGACCAATTATGGGTAACTCTAATAGCAAGACAGTGTGAAAGACCTCTGGAAACCACTGAAAGTTATATGCACACTGAAGGTGCGAGTGAATCGAACTGTTCATCCACACATGTACGCACGCAAACACACACACAACCTTCCCAGTGCACATACCTGAGTATATAAAAATAAATAAGCAGACCCCTCCATTAACAAATTTCTTATGCTGTTTTAGGCTGGCGCTGAACTTTTGAAACTGATGAGCAAAATAGTTTCCCATAAAAGATCATTTCATTTGCCAAAATGAAACTACTTCCCGTTATTAATGCTGTAATGAAATGGCCTGAAATACAAGTCAGTGATGTGAACAGAAAGGGTGCCTGTTCCCAGGTCCAGGAGGGAGTTCTCTAAACAATTACACCCCTGGAGAGGGCTGCGCGGACGTGTTTTCATCACTGGCCAGCCGAGCTGTGTGGCTGTCACCCTTCCCGGCCTCCCCTCTGGTGACAGCCGCACTGACAACATGTTATACCCCACATTGATTTTACAGTTAAGGAGCTGATTGTGATATATAGGGATTTTAAGAATTCAGCTGAGAGGCTGACTTTTGCCTTTTATCATTCCATTAAAATTTTATAACCATCTTTTTCATGTCATTTCATCCATGAATTCTTACTTGAGAAAGTGATAGCTACTGCTGCGAGCATAACTTTTCTCATGTTCAGAGCTTTTTATTGTATTAGCAAACTACCCCAATTATAGTTATTACTCATGTTTTACATAATTGTGGTGACCCTTTCAACCATGCAGGAGCCTGCCAGTTGATTTGTATATAGAATTAGAGGATTCGGCTTATCATTTGAAAGCACCGAATTGAAAGAGCGCCAGGAGTCAGGTTTTAACGCTTCCGTAGCCAAAGGAGCTAATTAAGCTGCTCTCAGCTTCTCTCCTGAGTCACACAAGTTGAAGGACCCTTCTTGCAATAAGAATACGGGAACCTGCTCAGCTAGAAGGGGAAGCTAATAAAATGTATGTTGGTTTTTAAGGGGAAAAAAATACCATGAAATTGAAATTGAGCATCTCTTCCCCAAGGTAAGAGACCATCTTAAGGAAAGCCTGTGTCCTATGGGGGCTTGACGTGCAAGTTCATCTCGTTATCAGGGATGGTTCACCTATAACTCGTATCATCTTATTCAGGAGAAATAAAAGGCTTATCCCATCATAACAGAGAACAAACGGCATCATTATTATTTCTTTTCCCCAATGAACCTCACAGTTTGATAGTGCACATATGAGAAATAATTATTCAAGACCCTGGTAAAACCCTAATGGAAAGTATTCTGATTTTTAAGTGTATGTTATTTCTTCTTTTTTTTTTTTTAGGGGGTGAAGGTGAGATAGGGTTACACATGAAAGGCTTGAACCCAGAATTGATTTTATGGGCCTAGATCTCAGAGGATTTAGTTTTCCAAAACAACGCTTGATTTCTTGCAAGACTCTCACTTAATTTTCTTCGAGAAATAGCCAAATCTGGATGACAAGTATAAATAAGAATAGATCCGTATTCCTATTTTGATGTAATAATTGCCACTGCTACTGTATACTGGAGAGCAAAAGTAAATGTCACAGTGGTTTTAAGAAAGCTTTCAAGTGAAAGCTTACAACAGACTCAAACGACAAATTGTGATTTATATCCAGATCCCTGTTCTTTTAGGATTTTTTTTCTCTTCAGAGAGGATGCATTACCAAATTGTCAGAAATGGCTTGATGTCAGGGTCTGTGCGCGGTAACATCTTTCCTCTCAAAAAGTAATTATGATTCTACCATCAGTCCAGTCGGTGACAAATATGTGGATCATGGCGTGTGACAGTGTGCTCATGTCACCGGCTGTATTGTGGTCACTGATTTCGTGAAGCAGTGGTTACATCTAAAGCCTAAACCCTACATGTAACACGGAGTCACACACACACACTCACGTAATCAGTGCTGTTTGAAACAATTACTAAATCCGAGTATATCTTTTTGAAAGATTTTCAATAAAATCTAATGTTCACAGAAAAACCTCATAAATGTCAAAATCGCTGTGGGCAGAAAAGGGGACATAGTATTTTCTTGATCTGTTGTAGCAATTTATAGATCTCAGGCCGTGGTTTATAAGAATGCTAAATGTTCTGGAATTACAGCTGTTACTGATCAGTGATTGAGCCGGATTTGTGTTATTGCACCATGTTCTCGCTTGTACCTAGAGAGCAGTAAAGCCTCCATATAATAAAAAGCACCTGCATTTTAAATGAAATTTCAATTGAAAAACTTAACAGCCCTTCAAATTGCAGAATTTAACGCAGCCCAGTAAAGCTTAAATAACACTTTACCTCCGCAGGCTGAGGGGCTTGCATTCAAGGTGACTTGATTATGTCGCACGGCGAAATTATTTACAATTAAGGAATTTCTCTGGAGGGCCGCAGAACATTTGCTGTTCCACAGCATCGAGGCGGGCATATGGTGGGCCTTTTTGAGTATTCATGGAGCCTCCTGAACCTTTATGATAATTGAATCAGTTAGAGTGCTGAGTGGAGCAAGCATAAAACCTGTTAACCTAAAGGTCAGCTCTGTGCATTGTTTATTTATCAGTAGGTGAAAGAGCTAAATCGGCAGCTTGTGTCACAGTCATAGTCAAAAATCCCCTATACTATTAACGGGGAGTAGATAAATTGCGAACCATGGATTAGAATGACAAACAGAAATAGGTCTAGTATGGAATATATAATAAGCAGCGCAGAAGGATTTTACTGGGCTGTAAACTATGCAGGTTTGTTATGATTGTGTTATTGATTATAATTAGTCAATGAGGCTCTAGGAAAAAAAATGTGGCGGAAGCTAGAACTTGGATATATGCCCCCGGATATATTTCTGATATCTTGATTTTGAAAAAAGTCCTCAAGATGTCTTCAAGCATTAGCTTTAATGACAAGAAATGATTTTGATAAAGCCATCTTAGAAAGGAACAAGGCAGTTTAGTTCAATGATGTTCAACAGGTACTTCTTGCACATTTATGAGCGAGGGGCGATGGTCCTTGTTTTTATGGTGCCTGTGGGTTTGCTGATTGGCTCTACCGAGTGTTCAACTTCATAGCAATGCAGGAGACTTATTACTCTTTTCAGCTTTATTTTAAGGAGATGTGGAAAGTTGCCAAGAGGTGTCACATTTTGGATTTATTCTACTTTCCAGGACCTGGACCTGTTGACCCTCCGATTCTTCTGGACGTGAAGTCAAGAACGATGTTGGCTACCTGGCAGCATCCTTTAAAGTGCAATGGGGTTATTACCCATTATAACATTTACCAGCATGGCCAGCTGTCCTTGAGCACTTCTGGAAATGTCACTCACTGCACAGTGACCAATTTGCGCCCGTATACTGCCTATATGTTTCAGGTGGAAGCCTGTACTTCCACAGGGTGTTCTCTGTCACCAGCGTCCCAGACGGTATGGACACTTTCAGATGCACCAGAAGGGATCCCAAGTCCAGAGCTCTTCTCTGACACCCCGACGTCTGTGATTATATCTTGGCAACCCCCCACCCACCCCAACGGCTTGGTGGATAACTTCACAATTGAGAGGAGAGTTCAAGAGAAGGAAGAGGTTACTACTCTGGTGACGCTTCCAAGAAGTCATCCCATGAGGTTTATTGACAAGACTGCTGCTCTTAGCCCATGGACAAAGTATGAATACCGGGTACTGATGAGCAATTTTAATGGAGGGACAAACAGCAGTGCATGGGCAGAAGTGACCACAAGACCGTCGCGGCCTGCTGGGGTGCAGCCACCGGTTGTGCACGTGCTGGGACCTGATGCAGCCCAGGTAAGATTCCGGATGCTCCGTCTCCTTTGCACACTTGGGAACTTACCCTGGAATGACTCTGTGTTGAACAGAGCCATCTGCTGACGTAATGCACGCATTTGTTGTTTTAGGCGTTCACTGGAGAAACAGGGTTTTGGCCTTTGGCCCAAACTGTCTTGAATCCGACGTCAGTTTTTCATCTCTCCCTGTATCCCCTTAATTATATTGTTGAGATGCGTCCATTTGCCTCACACACCTGAAATATTTTGAATGCCACAATGGGATGCTTAGCTTAACCACCACGTCAGATTTAAATAGATCCGAAAATGAGAAGAGATGGGAAAATGTAGAGGGATGGATTAGCATATTCGCAAATGTTTCAATGACCAATATTCCGATTTTTTTTTTATTGAGCAGAGAATCAAAATGATGGGGAAAGAAATAAAAATAACATATTACTGGGCTATCTAGAAAGTGTTCAATTATTTGCCTCCTTCTACTGGGAATGAACTCTAGAGGACAGGATAACTACCATTGTTTTGGCTTGCATACAAACTTCATTCAAGGGAAATTAGTGTAACCAAACAGGAGGGAGTTTTGTAGCTTAGAAGCCTCTTTTGTGTAAATACACACATGCTTCCATGGATTGCTCTTGTACAACTGCCAAAAGCACTGGCACAGCAGCCTGCTCACCAGAGCACAAAACAAAGGACATTTGCATAACAGCAGAGTTGATCTGTTGAAATTATTACTTGGATCTGTGTGGCGTGCTCTCTCTCCCTCACCAAAAGCAAACACTAGGTGAAGCCACATCGTGGACACTATCGAAGACATTTAATCGAACCTACAAACCAAAAGCTATTTTTAAAACTCTTTATTAGTTTGTTTCAGTATGAGACTGGTCAAAGCCAGACACCTTTTTGATAGAAATATCAGAAGTGTATAGAACTCCATGGCTAAAACACTATAAGGAAATTAATTTAAAGTCCATGATGTGCAATGTTTGCTATATGCATTGGGCAATCTTAAAGAATCCCTCTTCATTCAAAGTAAAAACAAAACAAAAGAAAACCCCCCACACACCTAGAGTTATTAATCATTCTAGAAATGACTTTTTGTTTTAATCCTGAGGGAATTTTGCAAAACTTTGGTAGCAGTCCCAATCAATACGATGCGACATAGACATGGTCCCGTCACAGAGGCAAACTACATAATGGACGTTATTGTGGATTCTTTCTCACAAACATCTAATAGCTAGGCAGATCTGAAAAAGAACATGGACTATTAGAACAATCATGGCTCAATGCACAAGCCTACTTGATTTAGTATGTATAAACGATGATCAGACATATCCTAAACAAGTTGACTGGCTTTTTCTTTCTCTCATTCATTCCCTTTTTTGATTTTGTAAACTCACCCAGGAATGAAACAATATACATGGCTTGTCAGCTTGCTAAAGTGAAGTTTAGATCAGCTTGGATAGGGAGATGGATCTCGCAGGCTCTCACCAGGAGCAGTTGTGTCACCCGAGCGATTGCATCCACACATAGCTTTACCATAGTGTGTACCCTTCACTAAAGGCAGGATTTGAGTCTTAATCATTATTCTCACCTATTTTTGCAGGCGGGAAGCTTTTGATGTCTGCTTACATCAAACCATAAGTAATTAGGAAAAAAAAACATTATGAAATCTTACAGAAGAAAAAAATTGAATCAGCCATGATTATAATTACTTACTGATCTCTGTGTCTGTGTGTATTGCATTAAATGGGTATACAATTTGGGCTCTGCTATCAAGAAGCTTATAGTCTATTTAGGAGATGAAATACGTACTCTAAAATTGAAGGACCATTGCAAGGCGATGATAAAGGAGATGAACCAGGATAGCATGTAAATAAATGATTTTTTTCATGGCCTATGCACATTTTTCTAGGGTCCTGTCTCCCCGAGGGAACAAAGGCATTTCCACTGTGCCCTCACAAAGTCTAGCCAGAAGAGAAAAGGAGTGCTAAACATGGCATTCCATTACGGAATGTTTACTCCTTCTGATGTTCAAGTCCGTGAGCCACTTAAACAGGAAGATTCTTTGCTGGCCTTTGTAAAAGCTTTCTATGCACCTCTTATATTTGAGAATAGGAGCTGTTGTTACTGCTTTAGATTATGCACAAGTGAAATTCAGGAACTCAATTGTGCATCCTCGGAAAATGGAAACAGTGACCCTCCCCTCCGCCTTCCATTCCCCCAACCACCAAAAAAAAAAAAAGAAAAGAGCAGTGACATATATAGAACACTAACAATGCAAAGCAAGGGGTACTGATGCTTCATTTAATAAAGTTATAAACAAGAAAACGATCAAACCCTGGTGCTGCCCCATTGATGCAAGTGAATGTGTGGATTCCCTCCATGTGTACTCCGTGCGTCCTCAGAACTCCCACAGTGGAGAGGAATCACCAAGGTATGTATTAGTCTGACAGTCCTACAAAGAATCCAAGTAACAGACGAACCCAGGAAACAGCATTTCATTTAGTTCATGCTGCACCTCTAATTGGCCCCAAACCCCTCATTACTGTCTAGTGCAAAAGGCAAAGTCGAAATCAGACATTTAAAAAGTGACTTAACTGAAAACCAGACAGAACAAAATTCTAGTCCTTGTGAGCCTCCATTGCCCTGTTCCTGTGTCGTCGCGCTGACTCTAAGTTTATCTTCTCTTTCAGGTCATTTGGAAACCCCCACTCATGCAGAATGGAGACATACTTAGTTATGAGATCCGTATGCCAGACCCTCACATCACAATAACCAATGTCACTTCCGCAGTGTTCTGTCAAGTCATTACTCACCTGATTCCTTTCACAAATTATTCCGTCACTATTGTGGCTTGCTCAGGGGGTAACGGGTACGTAGGAGGGTGCACGGAGAGTTTACCTACCCGTGTCACCACCCACCCCACCCTGCCTCACGATGTTCGCCCGTTGTCTGCGATTCCACTAAGTGAATCGTGTGTCAGCATTTCTTGGCAGCCACCATCCAGGCCAAATGGACCCAATTTGAGGTAAGAAAAGCAACTGTGCTTTTGTATTTTGCTATGGTCTTATCTCTCTAGGAAGGAAGGAAGGAGGCTTTTAATCACATATGAACTTAGAACAGATTTCGCATTGGATAGCCCCCACTCATAACTTTCATACAGTTTCATATTGTGTATCTTGACTTATGTGGAACCGTAAAAGTTCATTAAGATGGAAGTATTGTAATACCATGAAGAACTAAAAAAATTACTGGGCACTTGGAACAACAATCACTGTTCTCGCACAATTCTTAACATAATCCTTCCCTTGTTTTCAAAGTATATTTTTTTTAATGTCAGGAAAAACATGCATGTTCTACATGATGCATTTACAAAAATATGCCTCAAAATCCCAAAGCTAACACAATAATAATTCTTTGGTATGTTGTTATGATCTGGGAACTTGTAAAGAATGTTGTCAGGGCTATAGATAAGATGAAAGAAAACAGGTGTGATTTTGAAATGGCTTTATAACAACCTAAACTTGACACTTAGCCAAGACTGTGGGTTGATAATGTTGTCATTGTGTATAAAGTATTGGCCGTTTAAGTCTTAGGAAATCATTAACTTTATAAATATTTTCTGTTTCTACTTCGTGTGAATATGGCAATCAAATGTTTGCAAACCTGACACAGGAAAAATCTAAAATGTCATCATTCTCACTGATAATAGAAAACTGTGAATGCAGTTGTTGGTTTGAAAATAATTGAATATGAAACTCTTGAGCCAGAATATGATGATAATCTGGAAAAAACTTTGTAATCATAAATTAAGATGTTTTCTTTACATTTACATGCGCACACCACACATACTCATACCGTGAAACAACCTGAATTTTGGTAATAACATTAGTTGAGATAATCCCAGTTTTTCTGCTTGTCTTTTGCTTTAGATACGAGCTTCTGAGACGTAACATTCAGCAACCACTTGCATCAAATCCCCCAGAAGATTTAAATCTGTGGCACAATATTTATTCAGGAACTCAGTGGTTTTATGAAGATAAGGGTCTTAGCAGGTGAGATTACAAAAAAACTGTAAAAACAAATGCTGGCGTTTCGTTTGGGGCATGTTGCGTAGTTCAAAGTATCATAGTATCTTCATTGCGTGAGCCTGTTATCAGTTATGCAATAGAACGTGTTTGGTTATTATCTGTGGCATTAATCATCGGACTGCAACAGTCAGCGTGTTAAATGTTTGCCATCTTAACTGTGTGCTTAAAATAAGCCTTTTGAAGTCGAACTTGTAGATGTTTGAGCCTTAACCAGCTGCCTTTGTCACAGCTCTAGCAAGATATGAAAACTTAATGGAGGAATTTGGAAATACTGAACATATATAAAACTGGGGAATCACTGGGCACTTGTAAAATGCTTGCTATTTCTAGGAAGTTGTTCTAAGTCATTGATTCAGTCCACAAAGTATTTAGTTAACAGGCTTGGGACTTGAAAGAATTCAATCTAGAGTTCAAAGAGATCAAGAAATTGACAAACATAATGTCAGGAATAAGTATTGGCTGGGAGAGCTAGGAGATGGGGGTGCTGTTCCATCTTGGGGGTTCTAGAGCACTGGCTTTGTAACCTTAAGTGAGTCACTTAACTTCTCTGGGCCTCACTTTTGTTGTCTATAAAAAGAGGAGATTAGATGAGATTAAATGACTTCTAAATCTTCATGAGTCCGAACAATATAATCAAATTTCAAAACACCACAAATATCATTTTATGAAAACTTTTCAGATAACTTTTCTATCCGGTTATTTTTCTTTTTTTTAATTAGATTTATTGAGGTGACAATCGTTAGTAAAATTATATAATCTTCAAGTGTACGATTCTATAATACATCTATATATTACATTGGGTGCTCACCACCCAGCATCAGTTCTCCTTTCACTACCATATATTTGATCCCCTTTTCCTTCTTCTATCATCCCCCTCCCCCTTACCCTCCGGTAACCACTACACTGTTGTCTGTGTCTTTGAGATTTTGTTTCTTTATTTGTTTGTCTTGTTCTTTTGTTTTTTTCAGTTTTACATCCCACATGTCAGTGAAATCATATGGTTCTTGACTTTTCTGTCTGATTTATTTCGCTTAGCATAATAATCTCAAGATCCATCCTTGTTGTCGCAAATGGCACTATTTCATCTTTTCTTATGGCAGAATAGTATTCCAGTGTGCATATATACCACATCTTCTTATCCAACCACCTATCGGAGGACACTTTGGTTCTTTTTCTAGACGCACCACTGGCTAGCCGTACTCTGAGCACTGTTGATAGCTCTAGCCTGTCTCCCAGCTCTTCCACACCTGGGCCTCCCTGTCCAGCCACATTAGAATCACTTCTGCTCTTGTTAATGTACACCATTGAGTTGCTTGCCCAGCGTCTGCCCCTTGCTCTAGTTTCCCTTTGTCTGACTAGATCATCCTTGGAGTTTTGCACAACAAGTTTCCCAATGGGCTTCCCCGCCCACTCTCTTCCTCGTCTGAACTAGCTGCCCCTGTAATGTATTTCCAGAGCACGCCCTCCCATATCACTGTTGTCATTGTACTGTCCATTACACTTGTCTGGACACCCTGTTCTATTGTCAGACCCACCGTGAGGCAGGGCGCTGTCTTCATGACTTCTGTATCTCCGTCCCTAGCATAGTAGCGGGCCTTTGGATAGGTGTTAAATGAAAGAATATGTTTAGTAAGTAAAGGGTTGGTTATTGATTGCATTGCTATTCTCTTTGGGGAATGGCTAAAACTAAGGAAAATTCCCTTTTCATCTTAAAGGGCTTTGGAGGGAGAACATGATGTCTATTTTTAGGCTCTTAGAGGGAGGCAGCATGTAAATCTAATGAAGCAATGGAACAAACCATGTGAAATTGCTGCTTCTAAGTAAAAAATGGTCGATGATTAGCTTATCTTTTTTATTCAACCTGAATTATCATTGTCAGACTATTCTTGAGTATTTTCAATTCATTATTTACCTAATGTGCCATTTCTTATAATTATCACTTCAGTTGAAGAAATTATTTTATTCAGCAATTTATTTTTGCTTACTACATCCTGAGAGGTACTGCAAAAAGGAACAAAATATGAATATAGCTTAGCCCTGAAAGAGCACACAGTCTCATAGAGAGAAACACACACACACACACACACACACACACACACACACACACACACACAATTGTATGTATATACATATATACATACAATTGTGTGTGTGTGCATATATATGTGTGTGTGTGTGTGTGTATATATATATATATATATATATATATATATATATATATATATATATAGTCATCACAGTTAGCTATGGTCACCAATATAGCCTAGGGAAATTATTTGGGAAAGTAACTTTCTATGATAGGTGAACCCTGCCTTAAATATAGCCATTTCTAAAATAAATAGAACTTGACTACTTAACATTGCTGGATCTGATTTTTAGCCATGAGCTGTTTGGCAGAAAAACAGAATAAATCTCAGAAAGTTACAATTGTTTCTTCGTTGAAGAAATGAAACTTATTAATGAATTAGGACCAAGGCCAAAGATTTATTATTGAATTTTTAGTGATGCCTCTTAAGAATTTTTAATGAGAAGTACAAATCTAGGACTTAAGGAAAGAAATAAAGCTAAATCCCCACAAGTTAAATTGAAACGTAAGTTGACATGAGCATGCTGATGACAGCTGCTTCTAGGAGGGAAGTGTACATAGAACAAAATGTGCTAAAGTGATATTTTTGACAACCCTCATAATGTTAAATGTCAAGGGGTTATTTTTTCTTCTAGGACTAGCAAAGTTTATTATTATTATTATTGTTGTTCAAAAAACTGCTACAATCCAATGTAACATGCTTGTGATTTTATATTTATATATACTGGGGGTGCCAAAAAATGTATACACATGACTTATATTCGTCTTTTGTTATCTGTATATATTATTACAATTTTAATAGTTTTCTCCTTTCTTAAAATGTGCCAAAAAATGCATACACGTTTTTAGAAAAGCAAAAACTATTAAAATTGTAATACTTAATGTATACCGATAACAAAAGATGAATGAATACAAGTCACATTTGACTTCTGCAATTACAAGAGGTGCTCAAAGTGGTTCCCATCAGCGTCCAGACACTTCTGATGACAGTGAACTACTGCTTGAGCAACGTTGACAAAAATGTCTACTTGTAGACATGTTTTTGGCACCTTCGGGATATGGTTTTCCTTTAAATATTTAGGATAAATGGTGTGAGCCTCCCTTCCTATTGTGAGAAGGTTTTTCTCTAGCCCTCTACCCTTTACAAGTCCAAAACGGCTAGGGCCCCCTTCATCCTAAGAGGTCACGGGTGGTCTGTCACAAACCTGAGAGAAAACTGGAAATTGGTCCACTGGTGGGTATTGTGTCAGTTTTTCTGTTAAAAAGAAGCAACCTTGTTTGGTAGATGCTGGCGTTTCCCACCTTGACTGCTGGCTGCAGCCAGGGGTCACCCCTCCACTGCAGGCTGAAGACCTGAGCCCTCAGCTGGCTTTGCTGTGCGGTTGGGTCCCAGGTCCTTAAAGACCCTATCCTGTGGCTTCTAGTTGTCTTTTCACTTATTTCTTTGGCTGGCTATTTTGAGGGGGTGGGAGTCAGTGGGCGTGCCTACTAGGGTGGTGTGGGTAATTGAATTCAGATGTCTTCAGGAGGAATATGTAATTTCATATTCTCCCCAGATTCCACCTTATTCACTTAACACCCATATAAATAAAGGGAACAGTGAAGTGCTTTTTACTATCTTGACGTGATCTCACCATTAGCTACATCTAGAATCAGTTTTTTTGTTTTTTTTTTTATTGGGTAATTGGGATGGGAACAGTGATGGGGAATTGGGGGAAGGGGAACAGACAAGTTGCTGTCGTCTTGTTCTTCAATCTAGTTGTGGAGGACGTTGCTTCACTGGCCCAAGTTGGCACCATCATTGTACTCTTCCCTGGCGAGGCAGATCAGTCGCCGGCTTCCGGACGGCCGCTCACTGCGGCTGCTGGCCGCTCACGCTGGCTGCTGGCTGCTGGCTACATACGGTAGCTCATGGCAACCCACTGCCACAGGGACTGCAGCCTACGCCGTCGCCAGCGACTCACGGCAGCCCAGCTCCAGGTTGAGCTGTTGTTCAGCATCTTAGCTGTGGAGGGCAGTGTCACTGGCCCTCATATGTGGGATCCGAACCGGGGCCCTCTGGCATCCCAAGCGAGTTCTTAACCATCGCGCCACTCGGCCGGCCCTAGAATCAGTTTTTAAAATGGTACTTCTCTTGACCCCAAAAAAGTAAACTGAAGATTCCCAGAACATTCCTTTATGGATGTATTTTGTCAGAGTAAAAATAAAATAAAGTCAATTTGCATGGTCAAGTGGGTCTATTTTGGTTAGACTATGTCTATAATATATAGAAAACACACCAACCTAACTAATCTAAAATGTGATGTTCTGAAATTCAAAACATTCTGGTCTTTTTCCCCCTTTGTATCTCCATGTAAGAAGTAGAATAGTGAGCTAATTATCCAGATACTTTAAACAAAAATACTTCTGTTCTTCTGATTATCTTAGGTAAAGGATGAATTTGCCTGAGTTATGCAGCTGGTCGCCTCATTATTGAATTGTGCTCATCCTGCGCGTAGATTCAATGTAACGATAGGTTTATACTACTTGTCAGGTGCTAACTTTTCTTCCTTAACAAGTCTGTGCAAAGTGACCAAGTTACGGTGTTGGAGGAACCATGATTTGGGGTTTCCTGACATTTTCATCACTTGGAAAATCTGGTGAACATGCTGCTGTCATCTGATGCTGCCATGGTGGGTCAGGTGGGGTTTAACGAGAGGGCAGTGACCGCCTTCGTTTTAAGCACCAACCCACCCTTACAAATTTTCAGGACCTCCGAGTGCCTTGGTTGTTGAGTGATGGCCTGTCCTCCTTTCTGTTCTGGGTTTGACAAAGGAAGAGCAAGTTTCAAGAAATAATGGGTTCTTCTTTCTATTTTGGAAAATATTGAAGATTATAGTAACTTAGCTGCCTTTAAGTTTATAAAGTTCTAAATCCTATCTGCTTCAATATTTTGTAAATTCCTGAAAGTATTTCTTTTGCAATGACAGTCTGGAAAGAAAGCTCCATTTGACTGCTCACAAATCCACTAATTGAATTAACCTGAAAAGAAAGTAGAGTTGACCGTGGAACAACATGGGGTTTAGGGGCACCATTGACCCGCCACCCCCCATGCAATTGAAAATCCATGCATGACACTTGACTTCCCCAAAACTTAACTGCTAATCTACTAATAGCCTACTGTTGACCAAAAGGCTTATGGACACTATAAATCAGCGGTTCTCAACCTTCCTAATGCCACGACCCCTTAATACATACAGTTCCTCATGTTGTGGTGACCCCCAACCATAAAATTATTTTCGTTGCTACTCTATAACTGTAATTTTGCTACTGTTATGAATCATAATGTAAATATCTTTTTGTTTTCCGATGGTCTTAGGCGACCCCTGTGAAAGGGTCGTTCGACCCCCAAAGGGGTCGCGACCCACAGGTTGAGAACCACTGCCATAAATAGTCAATTAACACATATTTTGCATTTTATATGTATTACATGTTATATTCTTACAATAAAGTAAGCTACGGAAAAGAAAAAAAGGTTAAGAAAATCGTAAGGCAGAGAAAATACATTTACAGTACCATACTGTGTTTATACTGTAAGTTTACATCATCTGTTTACAGGATGAAAAAAAATCCTCTTACAGGAGGATCCACTCAGTTCAAACCCATGTTGTTGAAGGGTCAGCTGATTTCAAAATTAATAAATATTCATCTGATTTTTAAAGAAGGGTTGGACTCAATTGTTTTAAAATTAAATGCATAAGCTGAGTGTACCATAAATTCTAACTTTAAATCTTACTGACAGATTGTAATTTTTTATAAACTTACTACAGTGAAATGTTCCAAGCCCTGAACAAGGACATAGTCTGTGAGGGAATAATACTCAAATGAACATACCTTTCGTTTTCCTCCTTTGTCATGAGATTAAATGTTCATAGATGACATTTTCTATTTTGCTAATATGGAAAGACTGGGTCAGTTCCGTGACACGTGTTCCTATAGCATAAGTATATTTGAGTTGGAGCTATTAAGTAACAAAACTAACTCTGCACATATGTAGGGTGAGAGAAAGCAAGTCATGTCTCTCACGACCAGCAACGTGAGATAGATCCTGTTATTTTCTAATATCAAAATATGAATAAAAGTTGGGTTTAGGAATGAAAGTCAACTTCTGTCAACATTGGTGTGCCATCTCATAGCAAGGGGATTAATTCAAAATGAGCAAAAATGTATCTATTTCACATTTAAATTAAATTAGTAGAGCCACAGTGCTAGTCTGCTTTGGTATTTTGTTTTTGTTTTTTCATTGCTCTAAATTTACCTCATGTTATTTTTTTCTAAGTGCCACTTCATGAAAAATGAGCCTCTGAATGTGGAAGGACGTGTTTTTGTCATAGGAGATATTTTTTCCCCCTAATGTTTTCTTAAAAAAAAAAATCCGGTTTCTTTGTGTTACTTTCTAATGTTGATGACATAGTAGAACAAAGACAGAAATTAAAGCAAAATTATTTTCAGTGTGACATTCTGATAGCATAAGTATAGATAGCTACAGTAATATGACAACTGCCATGTGCTCTCACAATCAAGAAAGTACCATATTATTAAAACTTTCAAGGGAGATAAGCATTACCCTTAAGTTTTGAAAGCAAAAATCTTCACTTCAGTAGCATTTTTAGGAAAGACACGTAAGTGGTATAAAGAAAAGGTAGCTGTCCTCCATGGAAAATTTAAACAATTGCAGATTTAAGCAGTAGAAACAGTGTTGCACTTCTGTTTGTTCACCTATTTATTCATCCCCACAAAGGATTTGAACGTGTAAGGAACATTATGCTACCAGAGGTTTTTCAAATCCTCTCGTGTGTGATGGACTCAAGCACACATTGGGTTGTGACAGATATGAAGAAGAGTTAGTGGAAGAAGCAAACTGAATAGCCTGCATTTTCAGAAGCATGATTTATACTGGTGACAATATTGACACGCGGATTCTGTTAGGACATCAATAAAGTTGACACATTTTTAATTCTGATGAAAATAACCTGAGGCATTCTGCGGCTGCACGGGAGGATGCTGCTGGTTCCCAAAACACATCAGACCCCTTTAAGACACAAGCCGTCACAGATTTTACCCTGGAATAATGCTCCCAATCGCACACGTGCCTTCACTGGAAAAAGACCACTTGTCACCAATGCCTAGCCTAAGTGTTTCCTCTTCTGTGAAGCCTTACTGAGCAGATAAGGCTAAATTAGGTGCACGATTTGATGGGTGTTGGGAAAAACAGGAATAAATAGATATTTTACAGGTTCCATATATATATATATATATATATATATATATATATATATGTATGTATTCATTCCAGTAGAACAAATACATGTTCATAGGTTTAGGATCTAGAATGTTGTGTAGTAGAGATCATTTCTCTATTGGAGAGGCATATCTGTGTCACTAACCCACCAAATTATGTGACCTAAAAGTTACGAGACTGAATGCTTTATTAACTATGAAATATGCATTCATTCATTTATTTATAAAAGTTATCACCTCAGTAAATAAACTTCACCATCTAAACAGATTCTCATTTTTTAAATCACTTGGGTAATAACAGCTGAACCTTGAAATAAGTATTGTTCCACAAATAAGACTTTAATGCATATTATCTTTTACAAGGAAAAATACCATAATTGTGTCTATAACGCAACAAACTTTGCCATTTTCTATGCGTTGGTGAAGAGAGTGGCTTGAGGATGATCTCAAAGAAATTAATCATTTAGAGCATAACTACTGCAACAGACTGGCATTTCTAAATTGGCCTGAAACATTTGTTTTTAGTAATTATGATATAAACTCAATGTAAGTGTCCATTTACTTTGCAGCTTTCGTAGTAGCAGTTTCCTACAGGGTTCAAAATGGTACATTTTTCAAGACGTATTTGGGGAATCCCTTTAGTTTTTTTTAAAAGAAACTGAATATACATATGTTTTGCATGAGTATATGATATCAGTTGATCTAGAATTTTTCTTTTAAAAGTGTTTTATTAACTAAATGGACTGTTCCATTTGATACCAATAATCAGCACCTAAGACCATCTAAAAAATTATATATATATATATATATATATATACACACACACACACACACACACACACACACACACACACACNACACACACACACACACACACACACACACACACACACCCTAGGGTGAATGAAACAAACAAAAACGGTAAGCGAACTATAAACCAACACATATAGTCATACTTATATGTACTTACTAACATAATGATTAGGTTTCAGATACAGTGAAAACAGTGTATTTAAGTGTATCATTTAAGAGAAGCCATGATCCTTTTTGCTTAAAATTTTAACTTAACCATGAAAGTTAAAGAAAATACAAAAGACAAATATATGACATCTAATGAAATGCCTACTGATTTCTCAAATAAAATAATGAATAGTGGAAAGAATTTAATGCTCGAATTGAAGAAACTAGGTTAGCTTAGTCATCTGAACTAGTTGTGCAACCTTAGGCAAAGCCACTTAACTTCTCAGGGTGTCAGTTCTCTTATCTGTAAAATGTAGCAGATATTTTATTATTTGAAGCCGATAATCTCTAAAGCCATCTCTCATTCTAATATTTTAACATTGCTTTTCAAATAGGCATTCTGTTTACATGTATCTATATGTATCCTTTCTTCTGTGCAAACATAAATCGTACATTTCACCCTACCTACATTATGGTGAAATAGCTTAATGGTTTATTAAATGCAGAAGAAAAATTCAAATATTGTAGCAGAGGATATTAGGTATCCAGAGCCTCGCTAAATTTCTTTCCAGTTATTTTATGAAGTAAAACACAATTAAAAATATTTTACCCAGGGAGAGAGCTAATGAAGCCAAGGTCACTGGTTCAATTCCCACGTGAGCCATTAGCTTTGTTTCATTCGATTGTCACAGACCCTCTTAACCCCAACTCATCATCCTTCACATTCTTACTGGTGGTTACGGAGGAAATTTGGCGAGACTGTTCGGATGTGTAAGCAAAAATCTATCCCCTCTGCTAGAAAAATAACTCCAAGGTCAAGCCCCAGTGATGTGACATCATCCCCGTGTGGCCAGATGGAGTTATCATTAGGATCGTTGTTACCATCATCAACACCATCATATTTTGGTGGCACCATAGCATCGTGGTTGAAAGAAAACAGACTGCCCAGGTTTCAGCCTGCACTCTGCCACCTACTAGCTGGACTTGGGCAAGTTCCTTAACTCTTCGAGCCTTATTTTCCTCATTTTCAAAATCAGTATTGCAGTAGCAGCTTGTAGGGAATTTGTGAGGAATGGGTGAGTTGCTTTGTGACACATATGAAAGACTCAGCAAATGCTATTATCACTGGTATCTTGCAGTTGTCTTGGTCATGTAGACTGTTTAGCACGTGCTGAAAAAGCATAAGTTTCCCCGGGGGGGGCATAAACAAACGGGGTGGCTTCAAATAACAGATTCATTTTCTCATAGTTCTGGAGGCCAGAAGTCCAAGATGGAGGTGTTGTCAGGGCCATGCTTCCCCCGTGGGTGCTGAAGAAAAATGGTTCCTTGACTCTTCCAACTGCTAACGGCCCCAGTTATTACCTGGCTTGTGGCAGCATAACTCTTATTTCCGCCCCATCTTCACACATCCATCTTCTTCCTGTGTGTGTCTGTGTCTCTGTATCAGAATTTCCCTCTCTCTTAGAAAGACATCAGCCCATTGGATTTAGGTCTCCCAAACCCACCATGACCTCATCTTAACTTGATTACATCTACAAATACCTTATTTCCAAATAAGATCATGTCAACAGGTAGCGAAGTTAGAACTTATGTGTGTTTTTTGGGAGGGACATAATTCCAATGACTACAGCATACCAAGCAGGGGGGGAAAAAAGATCATAAAGACACAAAGATGGTAAAGCCGAGTGCTATAGATCTGATGTTAATACTACTTATTTAGGAAAAAAGGATAAATAGTTCCAAAGAAATCACAAGTTACTCCCTGTAGCTACAATAAAGGGAACACCCTTGAATGTGGCGAGAGCAGAGCCGTGCACAGTATCTTGGGGTCATGAATGAGAAACAAGGTATGGCGAGCAGACGTCTACACAGGGAGTAGCCACATCCTTTGAGTGCCCTGACATAACATTGGTCAAATTATTTAGCGCAGCCCTGCAAATGGCATCTCCCCTTGTCATGACTGATAAGTTGTGACTTACTGAGACAGATTCCATGGGTCCTGCATTGGATGCAAAGCGTCCTTGATGATCTCTTAAACCCAAATTGGGTGGTGATGACCTGAGGCCAGCGTTTGTCCTGAGTGCTAAATGCTACATGGGGAAGCTCATGTGTTGTGCAATGTGTTTAAGCAAGTTTCTTGGTCTTAACCACTATCCAGTCGAAGCCTGACTGTGTCTTTAAAGAGCATTTTCCCGCCCAGTTTTGAACCAAATAGAAAAGTTAGTCTTCTGCCTGAAAAATCCCAAAGGGTTGAAGAATGGGCGACTTTACTCTACCGTCGATGTAGTCCAGTTTCCTGCTCCTGCAAAGCAACATTCAGTTTCCACTGTATCAACTCAAGTATGTTCACATAATGTCAAAATGCAGCTCGCTGGAGCAGATGCCTCAGTGAGGGAAGGTAGTACATTGTGGTCACAGCTACGGTTTAATTTAAGGGTTTATCTGTCTGCCAATGAGATTTGGGGAAGGAAGTATAGATATGGGAAGAAAATGGTGATGAGAGATTCTGATATTTGAAAATAGATGAGTTTCCCAAAAGAGGAGCATGAAACTCTCAGGATCAAATTCTGATAGAAAGCTGGCAGGTTGCCAGGTTTGTAATTGCATCTTGAATTGAGCTGTAATCCTCACCACTTCGGAAAACAGTAAGGAGAAAACGACAAACCACGTTTGTTTTAAATAGCAGCCTTTGCTTAGTGTCCCTAATAAAATATTTTCCTGATACTTTAGACTTGAGAACTCCAAAAATAATGATCCATTTTTGTGTAGAGAGGGAAATGCAGATGATCTATCTTGTAGGGAGTAAAATTGTGCATTTCGTGGAAGGGAAAAAAAATCCTTTATTTTGTGAGGGAAAGGGAAATTATGTGTGTTTCCTCTAAAAGAAATTTATATGTGACTTTTTAAAAAACCTTTTAGGTTTACAACATACGAGTATAAGGTCCTTGTACACAACAGCGTGGGTTTTACCCCAAGCCAAGGCGTGACGGTGACGACGTTAGCTGGTCATCCGGAGAGGGGAGCCAGTCTCACCGCAGTTGTTCTGAACCACACAGCCATAGACGTCAGATGGGACAAACCCAGTAAGTAAGCGCCTCGTGTCTTTGTTTCCCTTTAGAATATTAGTACCAAAATCAGTCTAAAATGGACACGTTAAAAAAGAAAAGCAACAAAAAGCCAGGGTCCCTAATGGTCTTCTTTCTCAGAGGCAGACTCCGTCTCCTACCTCTCCATCCCCCTGGACCCCTCCTCTCCCTTCTTCAGTGTCTTTTGGATCGGGAATGTACAGTGGTTTCTGTCACACCAGCCACTTGTGATAGGAATGCCCATGGATGAATTTGAAACAACGTAATATTGTGCACTTTTCTATAGAGTGCTGTCCCCATCTCATAACTCATTGCTTATTAGCAAGAACCATTTACTAGGATTGCAGTAATGGGAGTGAATTTTTCTGAGGGAACCGTCTTCAGCCCTGGTTGTGGACAGGACTCCAGCTTGAGACAGAATAGTGCAGCCTGGCCGTGACCCCTCCATGGGCTTCCGTCAGGCAGGGTGCTTTTGGAGTGCCTCCTGACGTGCGGTTAGGAGTGCTCACAGATGGAGCTAATCTCGCCCTGCAACTCTAGAGAACACACTAACTTTTTGAAATTGCAGCGCCAGTTGGTAAGCTGCATAGCATTTAACAGCTGATCTGTTAATTTTGAGTGATCCATTATCACAGTCAGAAAACAAAACAAAACAGCAGATCGGTCATAAAAGTAGGTCCTGTAGTCATTCTCATAAGCATCACTTGAGATCTGGAAAACAGACGAATCAAAACTTGCTAGACTATTACCAAATATTTGAGAAATACCTGACTTGGATAGTAAAATGAAATTAAAATGTTTGCTTCATGAAAGAAAACTGTACCTACTTGGGTATTCATCTACTACTATTAATATTGTATAAAACAATGTAAATTACTCCTGGCTAGGCAAGAGACACCACGTGATTTTGATCCAGACTTTGAGTTTTGTTGCAGCCTAAGAAGAAAAATGCTACCTATTTCATTTTAAAACATCCGAGTGAATTTGCCTGAATGTTGTGTTATATCAATTGTGAATTAAAACTAGTATTGGGTGACCTTACTTGTAAATTAAAGTTAGTGCTGGTTGAGTTGATCTACATTGCCACTAAATAACCCATTTTTACAAAAGACTATCACTCCTGGGGTTTTATAAGGTTGCAGGTTTCTAATGATCAGTGTCATGTCTACTGGGGTTTCTTAAACCATTTAAATGGATGGGTACCAGTTAATTGATGCTTACGATTACCCTCTGAGACACCTCTGGGAAAAATACAAAGTTTTCATCTGGAGATGGATTTTTATGTACAGTATAATATATTTTCACTCGCCTCCCTATTCCTCTCTTTGTCACCCTTACCACCTGATTCATCTTAAAAGCCACTCATAAAGGTGGACTTCCTCTCGCTCGGCTGACATTTGAATGCTTCTGTTAAGACCCCGCTGCTGAATTCTCCCCAATATAAGTCCTTTATGTTCTAATTGCATGCCTGAAGTAAGCTTGCTTATAAAAACTGACAAACCTAATAGATGTGAAGCAGCTCCCTGAAGTTTCATTACCTTGGTAATCTGAACCTCTGACCTTCGGGATGTAGGTAATGCAATCGGCTGTTATTTCCTTCCATACCTTAGAAATTTTTCAGATAACTATTTGTGAGCACAAAGGTTAAGTCTTAGAAGAGGGTCAGCCCTGCAAAAGCTTGTTGCATAATCATTTTCTTTCCTCGTGCAACCCGCTATCCTAAGTAAATTAAGCAGTCACTCCTCTATGAAAGGGCCACCTACATTCTGCAATTTTAACTTAAATTGTTTTCTCGATTTGTAAGATGAAATTGGCACCTTGTCTAATATTCTAAAAGGCACAGAACTATAGATGGAAAGTCACATGAATCAATTTATAAATATTTACTTACTGAAAATTGCCTTTCAACAAAACCATAAAACGTATTGGTTAAAACATGTTATTTCTTAACTATGATCCTCCGTGTGTACACACCATTTTGACAGCAAGCTATTTCTGGCAGACTTGGACAATCACAGATTAACAGGGATAAGTTATTGAACGTTTTAGAAGCTCCCATTGTAAACTTTTGCATCAGTGTGTGATGTCCTGCCTCCTAAAAGCACCCCCACATAGCCTCGGTGCATTTTTAGGGTGGACAGAGCAAGCTGGCAGCACATAGGCCATGCACACACCTCCATCCTCCACGCATTGTTTTGCCTAGGGTATTTGAAACAATATTTTGCCAACATTTAATAATCAGAAGAATTCACATAATGATGAGGACTTGGGGGGTTGATTTGAAAACGCAAATGATTGGGTGTAACTATTCCCACGTTACTGTAGGGAAAACACCAGCTGGCACTGAGTGGTGGCTCCGCCTGCAGACAGGTCACACACTCCCCTACTCCCTGGTCCCTAGAGATGTCAGGTTCTTATTCCTGCTTCATATAATAAAATGCAATATTTCAGCCTCCATGAAAAACCATGAAGGTAAATCTGAGTAGCGAAAGAGATCGCATTTTTATAAGAAGGGATACAAAAGCACCTGCACTTAAATTCTTCATACAATCATCAGAAAAGCCCCATGAGATAGGAACTGGCGCTTAGTAACTTATGCAAAATTACAGTTAGCAAGTACCACCTCCCAAATGCCGACTGAGGGCCGAGGCATCCTGTTTTGGGCTGTTTCTCATGCATTTCGCCTTAATGGCCCTTAGCACTTTGTCAAAAGTGATTGAATAAGACCCTTGCCATTGTGACGGCCCCTTCTCAGTAGACAGCGGAATGAGGAAAGGCCCACGAGGGAGTGCAGTGGACAGGCAGCATCCTGCTGAGGTGTCCTCACTAACAAGGTCAGCGGCAGGCAGGAAGGAGCAAGAAGACACTGAGGGGATGAGGGGAAGGTATTGGAAAAGAGGACATGAAAGCCATGGAAACACAGTCCGCTTGCCGTCTGACAGGAGCTCAGGCCACCCTTCAGGTGGGCTCATCCCCTCTCATGCAAGCTTCCTTCTTCTGCCATTGCCCCACCTCCTTTTTGTCTTCTGCCTTTCTCTCCTCTCTTCTACTTTCCTTCCTTCCAAAAACATTTACTTACGGCTTTTTTTTTTTGTCCTGGGCACTGGAAACGCTGAGATTAATGGCATAACTCCCGCCATTATAATATCTCAGCACATTCTCTGGAAAGTATGAAGGTGTCACCATTAAAAGAGTAAACTTAAAGCCACACAGAAAGCATCTGCCTCATCTTGATGTCTTCATCAGAAACCGCCGGGTTTTGTAGCGAGAGGAATTTCCAACTCTGTCTGAATGTATCTCATTCATGTGGCAGTTTATATAAATGATTCTAAATCTCACCTCTTCCGGAAAGCACCCCTCACCTGGCCGCCTCCCCGACGCTCCAGTTATCAAAGCAAATGGACGCTGCTGGCCTTTCCACTGGCTTCCCTCCTGTTCACCTGTGCCCCTGCTGTCATCTGACCTTCCCCTCTGCGCTACTGACATGGTCCTCTTGAAGTCACTATCACCTGATGACCCAATGAGCGGGTCCCTTCTCAGGGCCATCATCTTCTGTTTCTCTGTGACAGTGGACTGTATCAGTGACCCCCTCCTGACCGAAACGCCCCCTCCTGTCCCACCAGCTGCTACTCCTCATTTCCCAAATAAAGACGTTGAGTTCTTTCCTGAGCACGCTTCCACACTCCAACTCTCCTGCGGGTGATTCCATCTATTCGCACTGTTTCAGATTCTCCTAGCCCACAAAACGACAGAACTCGATGAAGTTATGTGAGCGAATGACTTAAATGATAGGCTTTGGGATCAGGGAAACTTAATCTTGAACCCCAGTTCCAGGATTTTCTAGCACTAGGACCTAAAACAAGCCACTCAGCCTCACTAAATCCTAGTTTCCCAATCCAAAATAGGGGAGGCAATAATAATAACTGACTTAATATGGTACGGTAAGGATTAAATGAAATATACCTGTGTAGCACTTAGTAATCATTTAATATTGGTATAAATTATTACTCTGTCTCTAAAATGTACATGGGGCTTTCAACAGCAGTTTTATAAAAGATGAAAAAAAATTGGGAAAACATTTCTAATAAAAATTAAGGACATGATTTTACAAGGCATTCAGGTAAAAGCATTTCTACAGTGAGTTGAAGACAGATAAAGAGTATATGTCACTTTATATTACCTGCCTATTGCCCTGTTAGTGGTGATGCCACCCCCTTCCCCACCACCACCATCACCACCGTGTTGAGCAATCTAGCGACTACGTCCACCTGCCTTCCTTGCAGTTAGTTGTGGGCACGTGACTGTGCTTGTCCCAACAGAACGTGAAAGGAAGTGACGTGTGTCTTTGTGGGTATGTGCCCACCTGTTCTCTCTTCCCTGTCCCCCTGGAATGTGGGGATGGCGGTGTTCTCAGTTTTGACTCTCTAGGCATAGACGACACCCTAAGAGATCCAAAGCCACATAAGAGAAAGAACCTAGGGCTCCCCAATGGGCCACAGGGAACACAGTCTAATTCACGTACTTTGGGGCTATTACATGAGATATAAATTAACCTGAGTTTCATTTAAGTCACTTTATGTGGGGTCTTCTTGGTTACAGCAACTTCGTTTACTAACTCAGCCCCTGTGTGTCCATAACAATTCTCTTAAAGAGCACAAATGATCTATCCTGTGTTCATTACCAAATATAGCATGATGAATAATGAACACATCTCATACCCAGTTTCCTTTAAATTAGGTCTCCTCTGGCAGGCTATTTATAGGAGCTGGAACACAGAGATGAAAGCCTTTGGGCAGTGGGGTGAGGAGGTCCAAAATGCAGTGATTTGTGGTTGATGCTTAACTCAGAAAGAATGCATGAAATGCCTTTTTTTGGGGGGAATCAAGGAGCCCAGCTCTGATCATTGCCTGAGAGAACCTTCCCACTTCTTCATATGCACAGTTTTGCCTTCAGGCAGATGAAGAGTTTTCTCAAGAAGTAGTTTTGATGTGCTCAAATTTTCCAAGAAGCGCTGAGTTGATGGCACAGAGCTTGGCACTATGGAACTTTGAAAACTAGACTCTAATTTGAGAATCCCTGAGCAAGGTAGACACGCCTATCATAAAGTAACCTTAATAGAACCCTCGTGGGTTTTTACATTGGAAAAAAATGCCCTCCCAGTGAGGCTGCTCATGAGAGATAACTGAAGAACTCAGCCCTAGACAAATCAATTAGGAGACCTATCGAATGGAATGGTTTACTGTAATTTCTCTAGACCAGGGTCACACGCTTTTTTGTAAAGGGGCACATAGTAAATCCTTGAGGTTTTGTGGGCTGTGTACAGTCTCTATAGCAACTACTCAGCTTGGCTGTTGTGACCCAGAAACGGCAATAGAGGACACGCAAACAAGCATGGCTGTGAGCCACTAAAAATTCATATGGACACTGAGATTTGCTTTTCATGTAATCTTCACATGTCACGAAATGCCATTCTTTTTCCCAACCTTTTAATAATGTAAGAAGCATTCTTAGCTTGCGGGTTATGTAAAAGCAGGTGGTGAGTCAGATTTGGCCTGCAGGCCAGACTTTGTTCACAGACTGTAGAGTGCTGACCACTGATCTAGATGTTAAAGATCTAGAGGACGCAATTAATATTGATTCTAATCTCTCAAAATAATCCAGCAAACTGCAAGGAGCATAATCCAGTTGCTGTTGCAAGAAGACTTTCAACTCTACCCTCTAACAACAAATTACTTGGGAATTCATTGCAAAAGAGAGGAGCCTGTTCTATAGTTGAGGATTTGCTGCAACGAAAACCACAGTTCTGACCAGTATATGGAAATCGCCGCCCCAAATGGCATGTCATAGCAAAGACTGTACCAGGCATGGGTTATAACCTTCTTCAAGTCACTGAGGGTCACCGATGTGCTACAGTTAGAACGATACTTAGTCAAATTCTTGCAATCTATAAAATATGGGTCACGTATCGTTAGAGTAGAATATCTGAGAAAATATTTCCTAATATACATGCATTTAACATAATCTCACAGGAAGCCCTCATTTCTTCCCGTTGCTTCAAACACAAGCCAGTATTGTATACCTCTGACTCAGGTGTTCATACTTCAGTTTCTAAGCCCACTTGGTCACCACAAAAACATGTCAAACTCAAGAAGACTTAAGTAAAACAGCCTTCCAGTCCTCCGTCCCTTAATTATTCTTCCATGTTCTAGATTGTTTAATGGGTCTCACACAGAAACCAAAACCAAAAATCTGATCTATGACTCTTCTGTATTCCTTTCTAAACTCTTCTGGGTCACGTAAGGACCTCGGCTCCTTTCATCTAGTCCAGCGGTTCTCAACCTCTCACAGGGGTCGCCTAAGACCATCGGAAAACACATATTTTCGATGGTCTTAGGAACCGAGACACCGCTCCTCTATCCGTCTCCAGGCCCACATGCAGATACGCCCACATACGAGTACCCGGCGACGCCTGTGAAAGGGTCGTTCGACCCCCAAAGGGGTCGCGACCCACAGGTTGAGAACCACTGATCTAGTCAGTGGATCCATATCCCCTGGAATCTTCTCCACCTGGTGAAAGTAGAGACAATCAGAGATGGTCAATTGCTTCCTAATTCCTTACTCCAAAAATGGCCCAAAATGGCCACATGAGCTCACCCAGATGTAAGGGGCCAGAAAATGCAGTAGCTGTTTGACTAGAGAACAACATGGGTGTTGGTGAGTGTTAGGAACCTTTACCATGACTTTTGTCTTCTGTAGTGGTTTTTAAAGTTTAATTGCTTTTTATCCCATTGATGCCACTAGTGGGTAGTGATGTCTTTCTCTACTTTTCCATGGCTTTCTACTTTACATATGATAAAGAATTTGGCATATTGTTACTTTTCTTGCCCTTCTCACCCACCATTTTCAACGTTTAGTTTAGAAAAATACTACATAATTATTTTTATATGATTACTTTCCCTAAATACTTTGAAGGTTTATCATCATTCTTAACCTTCCCCAATCTTGAGTTCTAGATCTTTCTTTATTTTTTAGTCTTCTGGGTAACATTGTTGGTACATTATCATTAAAGTTAAAAAAATTGAATAAATTACATCTTCTCTTCATTTTTGCCTAAAAAAGTATTTCTGTTGTCTTTGCTCATTTTCTTAATTTTTACCTGTATAAGAAAGTGTTTTTGTATTTACACATTAATAATGCCTTAGATGTGTATTAAAATTATTGGACCAAAATATTTTCCCTCAAAACTTGTTGAAATTGCTCCATTGTCTTCTAACATTTGATGTTCCAGATGAGAAGTTTGAGATGTGCCTGAATTTTTTTTCCATTACAGACGATCTTCTAATTTTTGGTTTACCTTTGAAATGTCATAATATTCCATGAAATGTCTGTGTTTCGATATGTTGTCATTATTTTAGCCAAACTGCATTAATCTGTTTAATTTATAGACACGAACCTTCCTGTTGGGTAGGGTTTTATGAGGTATTTTCTATCCATGATTCTTTATTCCATTCATTTTTTTTAGTTTATTAGCTTTTTTTAAATTTTCTTACTATCTCTAATTTTGACTTTTATTTATTTCTTCTTAGTCATTTTCCTCTTTATTCTTTCCTGTTGTGCATTTTTAACTCTGTGCTTCTGTGCTTTCAATGTAGATTTTAATTCTGTCATTGCTTTTAATGTTTCCTTGCTTTTTTATTTAAGAAAGATCACTTAACATCTCCGCCTTCATGTCTGTCTTTTCATGAATACAGGCACCTCTTTGACTGAGACTTCTTTTTCATACAGGCATGTCCCTTTTGTTATTTTTAAGAACACCATGCAAATGTTTTTTAAAACTTCTGTCTCTGTCTTATGGAAGATATATACAAAAAAACAATTCTGCATCTGAAGGTTCTAGATTATGTTTCCTTTATGTTTCCCTATTTCAGAAAAGAAAAATACAGTTGACCCTTGAGCAATGCGAGGGTTAGGGGAACTTTCACTCTCACAGCGCCAGAGGTTTTGCTACACATGACTGCCAATATCATTTGGGAAAATACTGATGGACACAAATAGCCAGTTACAGCCAGTCCACAATAATGACCTCATTACTGAAGGTGGTTACATTTTGTGACATCAGAGAAAAGAAACATCTCTAACCTCATAGCTTTCAGAATTAGTTGCTAAACATCTCTTACTATAAACTCTTTCAACTATGCTGGCTAGAGATAAGGTCAAAGCAGTAGTGTCAGGAAACAAACAAAAAACAACAAATAACAAAATTGAGTTGTTATTCAAGACCCCCGAGATCTTAATAAAAAGTGGTTCTTAAAACAATGTCATACAGTACCCAGAGAGATTTCCTTTATGGGGACATATGCTAGGATCTCACATATTAGAGTCACTGCACTTCAATAACCATCAAAAGAAACGCTGCCTTTTCCTGCCAGTCCTTGACTAGTGGTGCTGAACTGCCTTGACATATGCGTATACCTTTACATACAAATTCAGGAGGTCTGTAAACCAGTGGTCCGCACCCCTAACCCTAATGCAAACCGAAGTAATAGTCCTTGCTTAAGGTCGTTAGAAATACTATTCATGGAAGCTCCGCAGTGTACTGTTGGGTTGTCGGAAAAGATCATGATGCATTTTTGCAACGAAAAATATAGAAAAAATACGTCATGACTTTTCTGACAACCCAATACTTCCTACCTAAGAAAATATGGCTGTCTTATGACATCTTTTTTAAAGCTTCATTGTAGGAAGTGAATGAGAAGTAGAACTTAGGACAAGTGTGAAGAAACTGGATGGAAGAGGAAAAAGAAAATAGTAGACTAACCTTTGAAAGGATGAAGATTGAGGAATTGATGAATTACACTTGTGAGACAGTGATTGATTGATTTTTGGCATCTTTTAACAGCTTACCTGCATCATAGAGACACAATGAGCTAGGAGAAAAGGATGAGAGCCTTGATAAAGATTCACAAGTTATCCTAATGTCCTAACGAGTGAATCCTTAAGGAGAATGTGGTATATCACTGCTACATAGACAGCGTACATAACAGGATATCTGTCCAAACATGCTTGTAGGTATCATTTAGCAGATTTTGTTCCAAGTTAAAAAGTCTCTCAAGATTTAGGATCTGTGTCAGAAAATGCCCTTATTTGTATTAGCATAAACGGCCTTTCTGGAATTATGTTACTCACAATCAGTTGCTCCATGCATTGCATATTTTTATTTTACTTAGTTTCCTTGCAATATTTTGTATCAGACATTTCAACGTTAGTTGAACAATTATAAGTAGCATAGCTAAACTATTTGAAGGTAATTTATAAGTTTATTTTGTCCTATGAAGATAAGACTGCAATTCATTATGGGATGGTGGAGAAATCAACTTTGTTAACAAAATAAAAAGGTTCCATTAGGTTTCCTTTTTCCCACTCTAGGGGTAGATAATGACAGACTTTATTCTCTGTCTTTTATCCCCCTGAGGTCCTTTTCGATCAGCCACATTTACATTGTCCTGTGCTTATTGTTAACAGCTTTTCAAGACCTACAAGGTGATGTTGAGTATTATATGCTTTTCTGGAGTTCTGCTACCTCCAATGCATCTTTAAAAATCCCCCCAGATGTAAACTCACATGTCATTGGCCACTTAAACCCAAGCACAGAGTATTGGATTTTCATCTCCGTCTTCAATGGAGTCCAGAGCATCAGCGGTGAAGCACTGAATGCAACCACGTGCAATGGGGGTGAGTCCACGGGATACTCAGCTTCAGGGCCGCGAATGGGATTGATTGATTCTTGCTGAGGTTGAGATCAGTCATCCCTCCATTATAAAATTTCCGGTGTTGGAGGGAAGGGGGTCAGGGCTAAAATGCTTAAGTGCTTGCTGTCGTCAAGTGGCGGATCAATACATGGTCCCATTGAGACAGCAGTGCAAGGCTCTAATAATGAGATATTAGCCCCGTTCGTTCCTGTTCTTTGCAGTGTATGCTTAGTTTGGAGCTGAGCTCCCATCAATAAGTGGTGACATTTAGAAGCATCTTTTTTTTTTTAAAGATTTGCTTCAGAAGCAGTATGCTTTTCAAAACGACAGCCAAGCCCAGCGAGGGCCCTCCCTGAGTCACCAGAAATGGTAGGTGGAGGTTCAGCCGCTGAGAAAAATTGCCTGTGACTCATTTCTAAGCCAGTTAGCAAGGGAGAGGAAGCAGGAGAAGCAACTTGTGAATCTGAAATGAGTTTGGAATGGTCTTTCTAATCTTTCTGGCTTTATAAAGTCTCATTATAAACATTATAATATCATTACCTCCCAAGCAAGTGTTCCAGGTCATTAGCAGAGCACTTTAAGTGTGGAACCCGTTTCCCTTTGTGGTGCCAAAGGTCGACACCTTTTGTTTATAAAATAGAGTGGATCACAAGGACAATTTTTCAACTCGTTAATATGGGTTCTTAAGATAAAAATAGGGCTTTGCATATTTATTTCTGACATGCTTGAATAATTGTGTAATTTAACGCCAAGTAAGATTTTTTTCTAATGTTAGATTTCATCATTACCTATGGTAATCAACATTCAAAATCATTTACATAATGACAATATTGCATTATTGCTTCATATTGCTTGAGTTACAAGCTAGTAACATCAAATGATTTTTCACGTTCCACCAGCCTCAATGTATTTGAGTTTTATTTTTTGCTTAAGGAGCAAATTTTCTTTCCTTTTTTAAATTAATTTATTTATTTAAATATTTTTTACCCCTGGGAAATGTGGATTGAAGGGATGGGAAAAGAGACAAATAATATATATGTGTTAGTGGTGCAGATGGGTGAATAATTTATCATCATATCCCACTGGTCACATAGTATTGAAGATTAGCACTATGCTGGTGGTATGAAGCATTTTACCACCGATTCTTATGGTTTCTAACTGAGAGTATAATAAGCCAATTTACAGAGGACTACAGCCTGTGATAACTTCATCAGAGGAAAGCAGATAAGCAACGGACCCTTCGCTAAACCTAAATACTAATCTGCATTTAGTTTAATAAGTGCTTTTTCAGAGACAGCTGGAGTTTATTCAGTTTCTTTCTTTAATTCTAGAGCCTCAGGGCATGCTTCCTCCAGAGGTTGTCATCATCAACAGCACAGCTGTACGTGTCATCTGGACATCTCCTTCCAACCCAAATGGCGTTGTCACTGAATACTCTGTCTATGTAAATAATAAGCTCTACAAGACTGGAATGAATGTCCCTGGGTCTCTCATTCTACGAGACCTGTCTCCCTTCACTATCTATGACATTCAGGTTAGAACATTGGTTTTTGATAGTTAAGTTTATGAGTATGTCTAATAAAACATGTTGCGTTATATCTCTAAGTTGATACCTTCCATATTGGTTACAGATTATTTATTTGGCGGGGAAAGGGATAGAAAAGAGGGAAGTTGATCAGGATGAAATCTGTGAGCTGTACGCAAACACGGGAGTCTCTGGGGAGAAGATCATGGTAATATAGGAGGCGATGGTGATACTCTCCCTGGAAAAATGGCGCAAATCGTGCATTTGCAATAACTCTAGCCAAATGGTTTGCCTTTTTCCTGCTTTTCTTACTGGTGGGAGCCAGCCTATGGTTATGGAGACATCCTTTCTAGTCCTGTTTCTGCTGTTTACTAATAATTTAATAACTTTAAGGAAGTTATTAACCCACTTTGTGACGGTGATCTGTTTCGCAAGGGCAGTGGACTAGATGACTTAATGTGTTCTACCCACCTCAAGTATTCTGTGATTCTGAATGCAACAAGAAAACATAAATGGATATATGGCAGACAAAGACACAGTAAAAGATTTTTATCTGAGGATAAAAGAAAGGTAGTTCATCATTCACCGCTTGTTCAATGACCCTCGCCTATAGGAGAGCAGTTGTATTGAAACTTTTGTCCCTTGGGATTCTCAGAGACCTGATATAGTCAATGCAACCTGCCCTAGGAAAATATGAATGTACTCACACGAGAAAAGTTAACATGTGATTTCAGAGCATGCATTGGCCACCTGAAGCCCAACTTAAAAACCTCTTTGAGTTCTACTAACCTTAAAAGTAGAAAACACTAGAGCGAATACCATTTAAGGCATAAACGGCAAGGAATTTATCCTCAGGGAACTAGAAGTCTTGTTAGAGTGCTAGGATATGAAAGCTAACAAGGCCGCATGTGGAAATTAATGATAAAAGCAGTGTTTCAAAGCTCAGAGTTTAAAGATAAAGGTTGCAGTGTAGTAAATCTTTACAGAAACTGTCCCACTTCTAAAATTGATGAGCACTTTATAAATAATTTTCAGAAGATACTAAGCATAGAAATTTCATTTGACCACAGAAACGTCTTCCTGGCTCTGTTCATTAAGTGCTACCTTTTTCATTTTCCCATTGCCTTCTTTGCCCACATATGAAGGTGAAAATACATAATCACCCAGCTAGAACCACTGGGTTAGCCTCTTCCACTAGTAGGCCAGGCTTCCTAAGAAAACAGAGTAAAAAGATATGTGATGATCAAAGGAGAAAAGTACACTGATTATTTTTCATTATACTCCATAATTTTCATTAACCCACCCGATTTGTCTTGACATGGAAGATGTGGACTAATGTTTGTGACCATGGTCCTTAATATGTGTGCAAATACCTCATAGGTCAAATTAGAAAATTAAAAAAAAATACATTTAAAATCATTAGAAACATAGCTTTATGAAAGGCTAGCATAGGAAGGCCATGGGGGATTTGCTGTGTTATCCTCTTGGGGCAGCAGAGGACAAAGCAGACCGAGCCCTCAGAAGGCAGCATATTTGTTTGCTTTATCAGGCGTTGCAATGCAACCTGGGCTGAGACCGCTGGGTGCTGTGCAAGAGTTGACATGTAAGCGTCCCACACGTGTTCTACTGGGAAAGGCTTCGCTCATACCTACTGGTTTAGTCAGCAGTGGCTGAGCAGAGTGCATTTTGATCAGATTTGGGACATGGAAGCAGGTGAGGAGACAAAAGGCCAAATTAGAATCAAGTACTTAAATTTTCTTATTAGTGACTAAGATGTTCTTATTATTGGTAACTATATGTTTGCGAAGCTCTTCATAGTACAGGAATACAGACATTAAATTGTAGTTGCATCGCTAGAAATGTGAATATCAAATTTTAGTAATTTTCATTGATGTCAAAGATGGTTTAGCTCTATTTAAAGTATGCACTTAATTTTTATACCCACTACTTTAGAATTAAATTTATCTAAATAAATTTAATTTAGAAACTGGGTCCGTCAAACCCCCTCTGCTAACCCCCTCTGTAAAATAGCCATTGGTTTTAAAGCAGATATGTAATGCACCAAAATATCTACTTTTTTGCATTGTAACCATTTATAGATCCCTTTTTAAAGGGAATGATAATTTGAATTTTTTATTTCAGTTTATATCTGTCATGTAAACCTCTATATTTGTGTTTCATTCATACGCTATACAATATCGCTGTCGCACCAGAGATATACCACAAAGATGGAGACGGGAATTACATGAGTAAGAATGAGAAAAACATTGACACATTTCTCCAAAGTCAGAAACTTTCTGGAGAATAATTTGAATAGACTTAAGTAGTTTAGAATTTAAAGTTATGCTAATTATTTAGGCGATAAGGAAACAGGGCCTAGTAACCCTCACATCAGATATCTCACATCTTAACAGCTTGATTGCATTCCCTTATTTCTCTGACCCCCAATTTTCAAACTTATGAAAATGGAATTGTGAGGACTCAGTGCAAGTGTTGGAGCAAGTACCCATTGTAACATCGGGCACATATTATTTACCTAATAAATTCAGTTGAGTTGATTTCTAGCTACCTCGTTATGCATCGAGTCAGATATTTTCTATTGTGTATGAAGTTTTATTGTCATTAATTCTATGACCAGCCAATATATTTTAAGTTCATCTGCCTTTAAGCTATTTGAGATTCGATGGGACGTACTCAGAGTGGAGGACCTTGATAGTGTTTCAATATCTATTCAATATTACCTCAGAATCTACTTGGCATCGATAGATAACGCAACTTATATAACATTAGACAAATATGCCTCTGCTCCCATTTTGGTGCAAACTGCCCTAAGAATAAGGTGGCATGGCCACTAAATACAGTGGGAGTCATTTCCGTCTTTCCTCAAATGCCAGTGGAAATTCAGAGAAGTGCTTCACTTAAAAGGTCTACTGGTGTTTAAGTTTCATCGGTACCTAGCTTCACCCTCTGTGTGTATTAGATGCTGACCCTCAGCGCTGGAAAAAGTACAGTTCTGCTTTGGTTCATCCTTTTACTGAGAGCAGCATGATACGGCTCTGTGGATGTTCCTCTAGCAGTCTTTTGCACATTCCTTTCTTTCTCCTCCCTCTTGCTGAATGTGTTCTTTTTGTGTTACTAATGTCGGATGGGCCCGGTTTCTAATCTGTCATTATTCCACCCTCCTCAGTTTTTATTCAGATGAGAAGGTAGATTTAAGGGGTGAATGATCATTTTCTGCTGCGATTAAGGTAAAAATACAATTGCAGCTGGAACAGATGGATATACAGGCACTCGGTCATATTGGAAGGCTTCTTGAGGCCTCATTTTTCTTCCATTAGATATTTGCATTTAGGCCGTTTGCTGGAAAGTGTCAAGACACCCAGAAGGTAGCATTAGTACACTACCTGGTTATAGACCTGGAGAGTGGTATACAGTGATACTTATTGTGTTTGCAAACTGTCACCTAGGCATCTTCTTCCATTATTTCACTGTGCTCCAAATAGACTAATATGTCTGCCAGAGTGGTTGAAACCAGAGACTAAAGCTCACCATTTTCATCACCAAATCAACTGTCCTGAGCTCATTTCTCCACTTGTTCTGAGCTTGTCCCACCAGAGTCAATTAACATAAAAAAATAATACGTAATGAGGGGCCGGCCGAGTGGCAGGTTGGTTAAGAGCTGGCTTGGGACGCCAGAGGGCCCCAGTTCGGATCCCACATGAGGGCCAGTGACACTGCCCTCTACAGCTAAGATGATGAACAATAGCTCAACCTGGAGCTGGGATGCTGTGAGTCGCTGGCGATGGCGTACACTGCAGCCTCTGCTGCATTGGCTGCCATAAGCTACTGTGTGTGGCCAGCAGCCAGTGTGAGCTGCCAAGAGCTGCTGTGAGCAGCCGTCCAATGACTGGCAACCGTTCTGCCTCACCCAGGAAGAGCACAATGATAATACCAACATGGGCCAGTGAGGCGACGTCCTCCACAACTAGACTGAAGAACCAAAGAACAGCAACTTGTCTGCTCCCCTTCCCCAATTCCCCAACACTGTTCCCCCCTCCCAGTCCCCCAATAAAATCTTTAAAAATAATAATAATAGTACGTAATGAACCTCAAGAAGTTGTTAAGAGATTCATCTGGAATGAGGGTGTGTGACCTTCAGTCATTGACAACCTGGACCTTGAATATAGTTGGATTTATGCTTTTCTAAACTACTGTTTGCAGGTTGAAGTCTGCACAACATATGCCTGTGGGAAGAGCAATGGAACCCAATTCACCACAGTGGAAGATACTCCAGGCAATATACCAACACCCACGATTCGTGATATCACCTCAAGGTAGACGTTTTTGTCAGTTAATCTGAGTATAAGCAATGATGATAAAAATAAAAAAATACGATGTGAGCCATGGCAACCTCATTTAATAAGTTGCTATAAATATGTGTGTAAATCAAAGCTTTGATATTGGACTGATCTTTACTGGACACACCTGCTGACGTTTAAGCTTTGATGCCCATGTCTGCCCAGTTTCACTTCTTGCATTTAGTGAGCTCTGAACAAATGCCGAAAGCATGAAACAGTTTCTCTATTTAAATGTCCTTCAGTGCATTCTTCTGTGAGACAAAGAATACAATTTTAATTAGAATGACTACTTTCTAATTTAAACTGTTTGGGGAAAAAATAGATTTGCATTTATCAGAATGTCCTAAAGCTAGACATATCTGTAAAATGAATAGGGGAGATAATTTTGGATAACCATTTCCAATTTTATCAGATTTTTGGTAAAACCCCTTTGTTTTTCTGTATTTTTTGTTGCTCAGAAATGGACATAATTTGAATGTGAGTCTGTTTTCAGTTCAGCCTTAGCAATAACAGTAAGAACAAGAGATTGAACATTGTTTCCCAAGCCAAAGTATGATGACAATCGGTCATCTCTCTGTATCAAGTTGAGGATAGAGAAATCTGAGTACTTTCACATCATATTTTCCCTCAGTCGAATGAATCACCCATCACACTTTACACACACACGCGTGTGTGCATTCACACTGACTGAAATTATTATAAAATATTTTAATTTTGAAGGATCCCTTTATGATATATTAAACTTTTCTAGCTTTTTTTTTTTTTGATCAGTTCAAAAATGCCTGCTCTGATTTGGGGATCTAGTGATTCAAATAATTGGAAAAAAACAAGTACAGTAAAACCTTGGATTGTGAGTAACTTGGTTTACAAGTGTTCCAGAAGACGAGCAAACATTTCTACATTTTAACGTGGTAAACGAGCGATATCTTGCAATACGAGTAGTTTGTTTCCGGAACGAATTATGCTCACAAACTAAGGTATTACTGTAATTGAATTCTTAGCTATTCAAGGCAAAAATCTTATTTTATCTTCTTGAGCACATTTTTCATAAAACTCGTGATAGATATCTGTCTAATTTGGGGTGTGTTAATTAATTGACAATCTCCTCAGCAGATTTTCCCCACCTACCCAGAGAATTGTCTACTATGCAGGAGGAAAAGGGTGAAGTGAACGGGGTACCATCCTTTCGGCACATGCATTTGTGGGTATAATGATGTAAGAGGCAGAAGCAATACAAAGATGTGTAAGGCGTTGTTCTGAATTTTCACAGTTCCAGCCCACCGTGGGAGACACTACACTAAGCAGATGTTTGTAAAATGATGCAGAGAGCCTTGCAATAGAAGTTTATAATGTGAAAGAAATGTGTAAAGAGAAAAATACTAAATCCTACCCATGATCATTGTGAAGGCATCATGGAAGATGTGACAGATGAGTTCAGTCTTAAAAAAACTCAAGGAAGTCTTAAAAGAACACGTCGGTGGGTGGATGATGTCACATGTCTTGTCTGTTGGCATCCTCAAGACTCAAGCACCGGTCAATGACATAAGGGAATGTAGCTTAGTTTATAATTTATATGTAGCTAAAAATAAAATGTAAGCTTTGTTAGAAGTTGTTCAAATGCCCATGTGTGTGTCTCTGTCTCGAGGGTATTTTTTTTCCCCTTTAAAAAGGTTGTTGCAGATGATAACAAAGGAAAACTATTTTGTAGTTGTGGCTAATGATTGTTTATCCCCAAATATATTAAATTGATGGCAAAAACATTAAAAGGGTATTAAACAACAAGAGCAAGGAAAATGACAGAGCATGTAACAGAAGAGAGATTTCAACACAATTTTGGAAGCAGTATTTGGCAGAGACACACAAATGACTTTGTACAGTTGAGAAATTGACACCCAAAGTGTCGGTTGGCAGAAGGAGATAATGACATAAAACAAACTAATTTGCCCTGCGGAGAACCTCAGCATCTGAGCTCTGACAAGCTTCAAAGATTGTGAAGAACGGGGGAGACGGAGAAAGGTTGAAAGCTGGAATCATGGGATTAGCGGCAAGTCTGGAAAAAATGTAATAAGTGGTTGGAACCTGTCATGAATCAGGGTTCTCTAGAGAAAACAGAACCAAAAATAGAGACTCAGGGAAGCTAGGACCCAATCCAAATCCAGGGGTTTGAGACTCAGAGGAGCTGGTGGTGTGAATTGCCGTCCAGGCCTGAAGACTGACGTACCCGCAGGTAGAGGGAGCTCCCCTCCTCTGCCTCTCCATTCTATTCAGACCCTCATTGGGCGTTCCCCTTGGGGAGACACCCCTGCTTTACCTACCTACTTCGACGATTCAAGTGCTAATCTCATCAGAAACAACCGTGCAGATACACCCAGATACAAGGTGTCCCCAAGTATTTGGGTGCCTTGTGGTGCAGTCCAGTTCATACATAAAATCACAGAATTCAGGGTCCCCTACCTCTCGTGTAGTGCATCCAGGTGTCTGTCTTTCTCCATGTGGTGTATTCCACCACCAGGAGATGAGAAGTTGATTCTCCGGAGAAATTGAACAGAGGTACCTAGGAGTTAGGACTGCGAGGTGCAGTGGAAGGCTGCGATGAGAGGCAAAGGCAAACACTGGGATAAAGTGGAAGACTATGATTGGAATGATGGAAGCATCAGCTTTTCCCCAGCTCTGCTCTAAAAAAAAAGTCATAAATGCCCCGAGGCAGGAAAGTGGAGGGAACTGGACATTCTTCTCTGGAAAAGCTTGAATGACCCCAAATAAAATACCTCCAGAAATATGCGGATGGGGATCCCCTAACAGAAAAGACAGCTTGCCCCCTGGGCACTCAGTCGGGAAGTACAGCAGTCAGCGAGGCTCACTCATATAGAAAGCTTCTTGGCAGCTCTGTAGGTGCATCACTCTGCAAGTCTGAAAGGACCAAAATATAAAAGAAGAGAATTCAATGGCAGAGAGAATGCAGAGTCGGGAAAAAATGTATAAGTACCTCAAAGAGGTAAGAAATTATCTATGAAACAAACAAATTTACTTTGGAAACATAATTAAAGTGGGGGATCTGGGGAAAACCTCATGGAAATTGTATGAAGTTGAATGACAACTTTGGAAGAACATGTAAAGCAAAATTTCTGAATGTGGAATAATAAAAAGCAAAGATGTCAAGAAAAAAGTAATTATTTAAAAAAAAATTAGAAAAAAAATCCAGGAAATCTAGTATGTGGATAATGGAGTTCCAGAAAGAGAAAACAGAGGGAAAAGGAGGAAAATAAAAAAAGATGGCAAGAAAATACCCTACAACCAAAGTCACCGGTGTACAGGTTAAAAGAGCCTGTAAATATTAGCAGACTGATGAAAAAAGGAGCCAAATAAAGAGATGCTATCAGGAAATTTCAAGATACAGGTTAAAAAAGCACATCCACAGCGTTTCCAGGAAGAAAAGACAGACGGTGTGCACACTGCCCTGGAATCTAAGTGGCATCGTTGGGCAACTTCGGAACGTAGTTTCAGACATAGTTTGTCTTGGATTTTAGCCTCCCAAGCCACCTCAGTGTTGCATAAACAGGGCTGTTTTGGAGGCAATGAGATGAGAGAAAAGAGAGAAAAATAAACAGGGCTTCGCCCGCGCACCTTCTTTAGACCATAGGGGCTCCTTTTCCCGCTGCCTCTGGTCAGAAAGATATATTTTTCTTGGCGTTTTAGATCCCCATTTGGCCAGAGATGCCCTAGTGCAGCTCCTTGGCTGGAATCATCCCCAAAAGCTGCCCAGAGCAGGGAAGACAAGAACACAGAACAAGGACCTCGCTCACGCCCTCTGGCTCGCACCGCCGTTTCGTATTCTGGCCACAAAGACAGGGTTTCTCTCAGAGATGTGCTTGCCCGTGGGCAGTTCACGCTGGGGCTGCACCTGAGTTAAAGATGAGAGAAAAGGGGGAACTCATCCATTCCTGGTCTGCCTCTACCGCCAACTTTTCAGTGTCCTTGGGTGGTTGCTTTTTGTCACTTGTGCAGACTTTGGTGGTAATCAGCGGGAGAGAAAGTCTCTCACAGGCTTAGTTTACATTGGCCAGTACGAAGCCCCCTTCCATCATAGCTCTCTTTATCCCAGTGCCTTTGGCAATTTTCTGTCTCCCTCCTTCCCCCGCTCCTCCCTCCCTCCCTCCCTCCCTCCCTCCCTCTCTCTCATTCATATTTGGTCAGGGATCCAGCAAAAACTTGATAGAAATCGTTCACGACCAAAATACTGGCATGCAAAGCGTTTCCTTTCTTAAAACGATCCATCGTCACAGAGCGACATTTTTCCAAAGGCGAGACTCTAATGAGTACAGGTCTAGGCTGCCAAGCCATTAATCAAAATTACACCAACACCAAAGCAGTTAGCCTCCCGTGTGCATGTTATTGTTTGTGTAATTTCATTATACTTCTGGCAATATAGACTTGTTAGTTACATTTCTATTTTGGTTTAAAAAAAATCTTTTACATTAGCAATATACAAAATCAAATGTGGAATGCTTCCAGAGAAATGTCAGTAAACTGGATTTACTTCAATAGCATTTAAAATAATTTTGTTTCTAATAAGTGTATTTCTCAGATCCGTTGCTTATTTTTGGTAAAATGCAGTTGTCAGTAAGATGTACCTTGCATGTATATTTTTAAATTATTTTTTCAGTTACGGTTGACATTCAATATTACTTTCTATGAGTTTCAGCTGTACAGCATAGTGGTTAGACATTTATGTAATTTATGCAGTGATCTCCCCAATAAGTCTAGTACCTACCTGTCACTATACATAGTTGCTGCTGTATTATTGGCTGTGTTCTCTATGCTGCACTTTACATCCCCAGGACTGTTTTGTACTGTCCATCTGTACTTCTTAATCCCTTCACGTATTTTTAATAACATATGGAGATAGCCTATGGGTCCATATGATTGTATGGGCAGGGTACACATCTCCGTCGTTGGCTTTCTCTTCAGTACAAGCACTTATACATGTTTTTCCTATGATATGTAAACCAAAGGTGCTGTGACTCACAAATAAAAATCAGATGAACCCTTCTAGTGTTAATAACCAGCTCCTCCAAAGACAAACTCTGTCTCTACACCACATTTTCCATACTTGTCATATTATCATCAGCTGCCTCATATCCCAAAAGACTACTAACTACCAATCGATAGCCTGGACATGTCTGGCCATGGCCTACACGTGCCCTGGGTAGTTCATTTGTTTGACTTGGTGGATTTGTTAGAGTGGAATTTAATCAATAGCTAATTCATTAATTCTGGTCCTTGAGAATGTAGGCACTGCACTGGGTAACGATGACTGGATGGCCCTGGCTTTGATTGAAATACGACAAGCCCTGCAGCTGACAGCTTCACTGGGCACTGGGCTGCCTGTGGAGTTCACTTATTTATTCTCCATAAATGCATAAGCTAAGGAAAAAAAACAACAAAAACAAAAACAGGAAGAGATTCTATTCCATCACTGCTAGCATTCCAGAACGCCTCCTTTGCAGGCGTGAGAATCGAGGGGCAGCAGAGGAAGGCAGGTATCTGCTTGCCATGTATGGGAACCGTGGCGGCTTTCTTCAGTTCCATGTCAGTTTGGGGATGTGTTATTGATGGGCCGTGCCAGGTATAATGTCTTGGGAGCATTCACAGATAATTGTTTTCTCATAAATACAGAATAAGAGGTACTTAATATATTTTCATTACAGTTCCTACTTTCAAAACCCTCCTAGAATTCTATTTATTTGCAATTGATTTGAGTAATGGTTCAGTGTTAAAGGGAAGTGTTATCCTCAGAACTCGGCAGAACCTTACTGTTCTCTGTTCCTTTTCGAAGCACAATACTCATCACTCCTACAGGGAGGGACTTACTGTCTGCCATCCTCAGGTTGGGGCTATAGTGGAAATTCCTGGACGAGAGGAAACTCTATTCAACAGGCCTTCACACTTAAGTCACTCAGGTAGCTCACTAACTTATCTTACCACCAGCCTCTTCCGCTCTCTCTACCAGGCCATTGATTCGGAAAGGCCCCTCTATTCTGTGAGCGACAACACTGTACACCCATCCTCTTTCGCTATCAAACTCCTCACTGTGGTATTTGAGAACTCTCTAAACTTTCTTCTTATAACCAAACCGACCCTCCATTGTTGCTCGACATAGATCATTCTCCCAGGAAGTCGGTCGCGTTGCTCTTCCAGGTACAGGTGGGCTGGTTCCCACCTTGTACTTTGCCTCGTGTGGATCTCCCTGCCCAGAGCTCTTCCCATCGTATCCACTGATTGGAGCCCACAGCCTCTTCTGCCATGAGACCCTCCTTAGTCTAGAACATCATGATCGTAACTTACATGTTTTTATATTATACCATGTGTAGCCTGAACGACACATCTAAACACTTGATTTTACGTTGCTATATAACATTTCCATCCTTCATATATGCATGGGTTATGTCCCCTATTACTCAGAGACAGGGTTTTGTCTTGTTTTTCGTTTGTTTGTTTTTATTTGTTTTTTGTTGTTGTTGTTACCTACCACAGGTATGCTAAACATTCTAATAGGTAATTAAATATTCAGTGACTTGATTTGAGAGCAGATAATATTTTCATCATATTACATTTATTTAGTTTTATATTAAAACTGTCCTGCTCAGTTTTGATAACCACAATCTGCAATAGTATTGAAGAACTTGAGTATTACACAAATGATTGACAAAAACAACCAAGTGGCATAGAAAGGAGAAAAAAAAAAGCCAGTGTAAACATAATCAAGGAATCCCAAGCTGTTTAATCTATAATAATTTAGATTGCTATCTTTAGATATATGAGGATTTTTTGTTTACTTTGGCCCAAACAACATCATTTTGACACAATCATAAAATATTAGGATGAAATGTTAAAGAACGCCAGTGGGAGCCCTAACTCTTCATAAAAATTCTGTCTGACCTATATCATTTTAATATTCACCTGTATAAAGGTAGGTGGTAAAGAAATGGTTTTCCCATACTCCTTTTTGTCCTCAGTGCCATTTTGTACTTCTTGAAGTAATAATTGGAAGTGATGATTATTGTGGTGGTGGCCACAGTGGTATATAGTAATAGAAGACTAGGAAATCTAGTAACAATATGACGGAATTAAATAAATTAAATAGCTCCAACTAGAATGTCTGAATACACATGGACCAAAACATGTGTAAATACAGTCTTATCAGAAACTTTATTAAGGTAGCTTAAATTTCAGGCCCAGTGCTCTGAGAGATAAATAAACTAATTCTTGCTTTATGAACAATTCTACCCCCATAAAAGATTCATTCAAGAATTCTGTCTGTTTCGGCATGAGCATACAATCTTTACTGGTCTACACACACACACACACACACACACACACACACACACACACACACACACAGTGCGCGCTTCAGCTTGTTTCTACAATATTTAACATGCATCTCTATAGTTTAAGAATGCTTCTTCTATTTTATCCTTAAACATAAAAGCAATGAAACCATTAATTCAGGTAGTAATAATGCATAGTTTTCGGATATATCTTTCATTTCAAATTGTCAACCAAAAGATTTTTCAGTGTCACTGTCATTGCCTCTGATGAGAGATGTAGAAGTGTGCGACCCACTATTTTTCTTTGGTCGCTTACCGTCTTCTACCTGACTCAGATCCTCAAAAGCAAAACTGTTCATGTTATTGCTAAAGGTATAGCTGGTCTCACTTCAGTTACGCTGTGCAAGAAAGACAGTTCACAGTGGCATGGTATTATTCTACACATGTTTTCTAGACTTTACTAATTCACCAGCTTTTGTGGATAAGTCAGACCCTTGAATGTCACTTAACTGTAGTCTTTTTTATGGTGATTATGCAGTGAATACAAAAGAGGTATCTGTAAAATGTGAAATTAATTTTGAGCGTTGGATAAAGACCTTAGAATAATAATGGTGGCTATACAAGTCACCTGTGAAACTGTTCTCTCATAGGTGACATTTCCTATCTACAGAGTCTTATTAGTGGATGTGTTTTGTTTGTACCCCCAAGAAAATGAAATAATAATTTTCTTTTATTTAAAAGCAGTCTATTAAAATGCCAAGGTTTATCTTGACTGCTGCTTTTTTAATGTAAATGTTTGGACTTAATTGAATTCCTAATATGTGTGGTCACTTGGAATTCTGATAGGGTCCAGTAGTTTGGTCTGTAAAGATATATTTCTCCTTAAGATGAAAGGTATGACAAAAGGATTATTTTACACAATGACAGAAAAGTGGTCAACGTAAGTGATTGTGAAATTTTCATTGTAAGATCTTTGAAGTATAGGGACGAAGCTCTTAGGTACTTGCTGTCCTCCAAAGTTCCTACTGGAATGTTTTGGAAGTAAAGGTACCCGTAACTGTTTGTGATTGGTTACTTGTTATGGTGGGAGATTCTAGAATTATACAAATAGGGTTAATTTTGATGTCGGAGTTCCACCCTCTTTTTTTTGAAAACAGTAAGAACAAAAATAATTATTATTTTATATTTACCTAGTGTTTTGCAAGTAATAGGCTTTCCTTGCCATGCTAAATTGCAAGAATATGTCATGGCCAAATCTCTGGGGCTTTACGATAAACTTGAACTACTTTCTGTTTATAGAGCTTATTAAAAAAATACTAAAGGTAGTACGGGTGTGTCATCTAGGCTGCATCATTATGGCAAGTAAACCTATGTGCAAAATTCAAGTTCTGTAACATTAACCTGAGAGTAAATCATCATATTCAAGGTTAACTCCTCTGTGAACAGCTTTATGTTATGATCTCATTTGCTACAGCAAATGAAATATTAATAGATCATTGAAAGCGTAACAAAGTTTTGGTCAGATGTTATGCCTTTATTGTATATCAACCTCTTAAAAATATGCTGATATCTAGAACAAAATTGTGGCTTAATTTTTTAAAATTGAATACCTGCAAGCATGTGAGAATGTAAAATATGATTTGTGATGGGGATCTCCATTTTCTATATTTCTGGTCATAAATATATTTGACTGTGGTTTTATCAGTTGATAAAATTGATAAATTTTGTTTATAAATAGATTCATTGATAAGTGTTAATCAATTCGTAAGTTTATCAATTGATAAACATATTTGTTGTCAATTTGGACATTTGTTTTGGCTACAAGTAAAAAAAAAAACCCAACAATGGAGGCTTCAGTCAACAGTTCTAGACATAGATTATTGTTCAGTGACACCAAATACCATGAGGGCATCTTTGTGATTTTTATGGTCTTTCTCAAATGGCTGTAAGATGATGGCTGAATTCCCAGACAGCATTTGTAGCAGAAAGAAAGAGAAAAAAGGGAAAGGCGACAAATGCGTCAAGAACCCTAAAACATCCTAGGAGCCGTGTAGGAACCCTAGCTGTACCTCTTCAGTTCTGTATCATGGCTAGAGCCCTAGTTGTGGGAAGAAAGAGGAATGAAAAGGTGATGATAAGTAGGGATTGGGTCGGCCACGCACTCTAATTTCCATCCTACTTACCAAGTTATTTGTGTCTTATTTTTACTTATCAAACCAAAATTTTCAGCTGATTTTCCTGATTAGCAACAAACAATATAGCTGATTCTCTACGTTTAAAGCGGGAACCGCTGGGCTTATGTCATGCTTACTCTCCCGGAAGTTTAAACAGTTTTAATTGATTCTCAAACATGTAATATGGTAGTAGCGTATATGAGTCTGTATATTCTTTTGCTGAAGATATTTAGTTAGGAAGTTCTTAGTAGAAATAGACCTTTCGACCAATCTGGAAGATTTATTCAAAAGTACATGAGGTTGATGAGAGTAAAGGGGTTCAAATATATGGTGATGGAAGGAAAACTGACTCTGGGTGGTGAGCACACAATGTGATATATAGATGATGTATTACAGAATTGTACGCTTGAATCCTAAGTAACTTGACTAACCATTGTCACCCCAATAAACTTTAATCAAAAAAAATTTTTTTTAATTAAAAAAAATACAATGTTGATCTTAAAAAAAAGGACATGAGGTTGATGGGCAGCAACGTTAAATATTGTGTTTTCAGAAGTATTAATTATTCTATCTGTTACAGATCGCTTCAAATTGATTGGATGTCTCCAGGAAAACCAAATGGCATCATTCTTGGATATGCTCTCTTGCGGAAAGCATGGTACCCATGCCCTGCGACCCAAAAGCTGATGAAGGACCACGGTGATAAGCTCTGCAAGGCAGTGACGTGTCAAAAACCTGAAACTGTCTGTGGACACAGGTGCTATTCTCCTGAAGCCAAGGTAAATCTTTTCAAACTAGTCAGTGAAATACGCTTTTCTCACTAAACTCCAGGTGAAATCACTTGCCTCTTAAACCATGATTTATCATGATCAATATTTCCACTAGTCTATTAAGAAGACCCCATGGAAAAGAAAGGATGCTTGTAAAAATTCTGTCATCCTCAGGAGCATTTTAGCCTTCTCATTTTTCATCATCTTTGCAGGAAATATCCGTTTATTGAAGTGATAAGGAACCTCCCGAATTTGTGTTTGATTGAGTGACTTGAATTTTCTTCACAGCAAATCCGTGCAGCTACAAGTGGGTGCTTGTTTACATGACACTGATGAGTGACTGTGAACAGGACCTTTCATGGTTTGTCAGAAATATTTTAAAATTATGGTCATTTGCAGATTAATGTTCGTATTAGTTGAAGTTTATGAATCAGATCAATAATACAGCCAGACAGAGGAGTTTGTAAATGGCTTTTATTGACAAACGATGCAGAAAATTCTCGGTTTGAAGGTAGGATTTTATGTAATGAAATAATGTTTCTATTTATCAACAACATTGCACACTTAATGACTAAAACTACTACCAAATTCAAAAGAGTCGCTGCAAAAAGACACCGTGATTAAGAAAGTGAGTAGTTGCAGTAATATGGGTCAAAACACAAATTATTATGGCTGACACTAGATGAGTAGTAGTTATTCATCTAAGAAATATTACAAAACTAGCCGTTACGAACTATCCTTTTGACACTTAAGCTCCAGAATTGTCATTATGCCTAAGTTTTATGTCATTTTAAGGCATTGAATGTGCACTGTCTGATAAACATACTTTCATAAAATGAAATTAAATTTAGGATTTCTTAGAAGAAAAATGCTGTAATAAATTTATTCATGAAAAACATTCTCTAGGAGAAAGAAAGAAAATTTTGATGCCGTAAACAAATTCTTCTTTTTATTTGAAGGATTATGGTATTATCGGTGAAAGAGAATATATGAAGTCAGTGAAAATCTCAAAAGAATAAAATATTGTTTGTAAATGTCTGGGGTGAAATATAAAGATGTATTCCATGGGAGGGAGGTTGGTGAAAGGTACAAATGAGAATTCCTGGGAGGCTAAGTACCTCAGGGGCTATAAACACCAGGAAGGCCTGAAATCCTTAGAGGAGTTTCCTGTGATTACAACCATGGTTCTCACGCCCCATGGGCACCAGGCCTGGACAGCTTGTTAAAGCACAGACTGTAGGCCCCGCCCCCTGAGACTGATTCAGTGAGTCTGTGGTGGGACGTGAGAACGTGCACTCCTAACAGGTTCCCGGGCGATGCCTCTGCCTCTAGCCCAGGGCCTATACTTTGAGAATCACTAGATCACAGAATTCCTTTTGGAAACCATAGAGCAAGGTACGGCTGCCTACTTGAATATTAGCTGCACACTTATTAGCTCATTGAAATTCCCATGCATGTTTTCTGCTATAACTAACCTGAAGACTGAATTGGAAGATGAAGAAACATTCTATGTATGGGGAGACCTCCCAAGAGAAATAATGGCTTGAAAATGCCTAAACCAGCAGGACAAAGGCACACATTTCCTGTAACTGAAGGAGGCTGAGAACAGCATTGACAGGGAAAGGATGGAAGAGAACCAGCCCTGATGGCTCATCACTCGATAAATATTTGAATAAAAATGTCAAAAGGGGATGATAAGTACTAGAGAAGCTTCACGGCGAGATTTAGGTCACTGTCAAACAGCAAGAGGGACGTTGTTTTCACGTGAAGGCGAATAGGACCAGCATTCCTAAACCCCAGAGAAACACTTAGGGAAGGTTTTTGTTTGTTTATTTGTTTTTTCTTAACAGTAGAGCATAATTTCAAAAATTACTTTTCCCACAGACTATGACATCATACAGAGGATTCACCCAATGTATCCTTGGGACCAGACTAATGTTGATTCCTCATTGATAATAGCTAAATACCAAAAGAAACTCATGCTAGTTCGTTTAACAGGGCGACCTAAGGAACCACTGAGTTAGACTTTGAATTTCAGAGCCCGGTTCCTTGGCTCCTTGGTAACCAGTGAAAAATGGATGAAGTACTAAGTTAGTGGCCCTTTTGAACACTTAAAGATTCCATGTTCTCCTGTTCTTTTCTTGAGCCTGATTCAAAAGGTGGTGCCGGGTAGAAGCAGCGATGAGCAAAAGAGGAGACAGAGAGACACCCCTTAAATTGTGGTGGATTTTGCCTGGAACAGGATCTATCGATAATTAATGTAACATGCAAGTGCAGGTTCTGAGGCTGTGTTTCAGCAACTGTTCAGTGTTTCATTTGTTCTATATACAGAGTGTCAGTCTCTCAGACCTCAAGTGAGCGTGCAAATAATTATTTGATTGTTCAAGCATGTGATTTCCTCCACAGCTCCTGGAGCAAACACACATTGTTAACAGGGCTTTTCAAAATTAATTTCCATATAAATTTCCTTTTTTAATGTGAGATTTCATACATACACACACACACACACACACATATACCAGGGGTGCCAAAAAATGTATATACATGACTTGTATTCATCTTTTGTTATCAGTATCTATTGAGTGTTACAAATTTAGTACAGTTTTTTCATTTTTTAAAATGTGTATACATTTTATTTTGGGGGCACCCTCTGTATGTGTGTGTGTGTGTAATATATATAATGTACATATGTATATATGTGTGTGTGTGTGTGTGTGTGTGTGTGTGTGTGTGTGTGTGTGAATGTTGGACTCTGTTAAGATTGCCATGTCTGAAGATTGGGTTTGTAAATAAGTGATTATATAAATTATAAGAAAAATGCAATTTAAAAAAATCAACAGCAGGTAGGTTTCCATAACTGTGCTGTTTTCAAATTAAACCACCATTAAAGTAAAAACACGAAGGGAATTGTTGATTTATAATTCTAAATCATCTTTACATCGGAAGCACTGGCATTCAAAAGATAATTCATATTTACAGAATATTATAATAGAACACAAAATGTGGTTGAGGGTAAAAAGCTGCATTGTATCAAAAGTCATTCATAGCATTTCAGCGATGCTGAGGAAATGTATTTTTTAAACGTTTGAATTTTTATCAGAAATATGCTGCATTTGGTATCATATCAAAGCCTTATTAGAAAATTCATATTATTGCTTAAGATACGGTGGTATAATATTCTTAATTACACTAATCTTTCTTCTTTAAACCTTATCCCCAACTTTCAGGTTTGTTGTAATGGAGTTCTCTATAACCTCCAGCCTGGACACCGCTGCTGTGAAGAAAAGTACATCCCGGATGTTTTCAATTCGACCGGAGTTTGCTGTGGAGGCCAAATTCGGGAGGCGCAGCCAGGTTACCAGTGCTGCTCTGGGTATTACATTAGAATTCTGCCAGGTAAGGACCCTTTCCAGGTGTGCTCGGTAATCTTGGGAACCAGAGAAAGCAAACGCGTGACACATCTCAGTGAACTACTTCCAGCACGTTCCCAACAAAAATTGAACCACCCACATGTAGCCAATAACCGGCTTCAAATAGTATTTCTCCTCTCAGCTTTGCTGAAACATAAGCAAGGCTCAGTTCAAATTAGAGAGGGGATATAAGGGCGTCCGGTATAGCTACTCCATGAAGAAGAAGATCTGGATAGCTGGGTAACTGTCTTTATTTTATGACTTAATTTTATCCAGATCTGGATAGCTGGATAACTCCCTTTAGTTTATGACTATATTTTATTCACTTTTACTGTAAGTTCTGTGATTGTCTAGGTGTTCCACCATTTCCCTCCTCCGGGTCTATTGTGAACGCTGGCTGCGTTGTCCCTGGATGGAGTCTAGTGCGGATCCCATTTACCTGAGACCACCCACTGCCATGTGCTCTTACTGCTCTGGGTGGGGCAGGGGCGGACGGATGCAGCCGAGAGCACACACACGGATGTTCCCCTCACCTTTTCCTTGTCTTCTGTTTATCAGCCGACTGAATTGTCCAAATGTCAGCTATGCAGAACAACATCCAGTGAATATCATTGAGCATAAAACTCATGATTGCCGTTTTTAAAACAAGCTTATGGCAAGCTCTGTATTAAGCGCTTAACGTATCATACTTTCTCTTAGTTGTCACAACTATAGGAGGCTGGTATTTTATCTTAAGTTTCCAAATAAGGAAAGAGGCTGAAAGAGGAGCAGTGACATACCCAGATGCACACCAGGGTGTAGTGGCAGAGCTGAAAAGCAAACCTCAGTGTGTCTCCAAAATCCGTGTTCCTTTGGCTACTCTACTTATATAACCAAAATACATTTATCTGTGTTAACAGGTGGTTGTTTTTTTATTAATGATTATTCCAGAATTCTAAAAATCTCATTACTGCTATTGTCAGTTTCTTTTTATCCTGGAAAAGCCATTGGGAATACAGATTGCTTTTTCCTCCCACCTGAGTTCAATGCCTATGTCTTCTTCAAAAGCACAGAAAATGGATACGAGAGAAAGAAAAGAGAGCTAAGGGCTTGGATGCCAAAGCAGAGCTGAATGCCTTGAGATATCTAGTTTAACATAAAATTTATGCTGAACATTTCATTAGTTCTTGTGGTGTTCGGTGTTCCTTGCGTTTGGTAGAAATAGATGCAGTCAAGGTACGTGAAAAGAGAACGTGTCTCACCCCGTATTACTTTGCAAAATGGTGGAACAAAAAAGGGGAGGTGAACACTATAATAACCATAACTTAAATACTATATAAGTTTATTCAAGGCACAGAGCTTCTGTTCTTCATCATTGTCCCTTCAAGTTAATAGAAAACTCTGTCTTTATAGCTATTATTTCTGTTTCTCACACAAAAAAATGCTTTCATAATTAAATAATTTAATCGACTACATTTTCCAAGTAAGAAAACACAATGGTAATGGGAATAGGATTTTGTAGAGAAGTGTTACCTTCTGTATGCTACAGATCATAGTATTAGCAGCTAATCAAACACTGTCAAGTGCTGTAGTCTTTCAAAATAATTTACACTGTAGGAGTTTTCAACTACATTTTGTATCTTACCTCCCCTCAAAAAAAAAATCCTGAAAATTGTAATTACATAAATGAGATGGAAATTTTCCATTGTCTCATTCTTTTAATTCTTCAGATCAAAAACCATACTAGGCTTTTCTCTAAGTTTAGCTTAAAACTAAATAATAGTATTTTCATTTCTAAGTCACATTAAAAATTTTGATAAGTCATGGTTTACAATTAACTGTTCAAACTCTGGAAAATATCGTCTACACTTTAAAATTGCTGAAAAACACTTGGTCACATCTATCACAGCTGGTAACACTTAGATTTACCTGTCACCTTTCCCAGTCTTCCCTAAGTGTCAGATTTTGAACTAAGAAAACCATCTATTTTGTTCTATTCCCAAATAAAATTTAACATTTTTTTCTTAAAAAAACTGAAGCCAGGAAAACCCAATCATTATTTATTGATATTGCACAGAACTTTTTAGTAAGTGCTTAAAAAAAAAAAGTTTTGAAAACTTCCATTATCTTACATTGGCACGTAGTCTGCTCACTTAGACTTCAAGCATTTTGATGTTTAACAAACTGTTGAGCACAGCCTGTATTCGGACCTTTTAAATAGTTCATTTTTCACCATATGAGAATGCCTACCATTGTGTCAAGGGGAAAAAAAAATGCAGTCTCATGCGCTAATCAGAGTGTTTTGCTGCAATCATTCATCTCAATGTACCTAAGTGAAGAGATTATATCTTGACCTCTCTCCTCGGACAAGCGTCTTGTTAACTAGTTTCACACTGCTTACATCCAGAAAGAGAGCACAGTGACCCCAAACCATCTTGTATCAAAATGTAATTAAAACCCAATCAGTACTCTGCCGGTTCAAGGCTGAGATGGGTGTAGGCATTTTGATGTTTATAGATACATCTGAAATATTGGTTCATAATATTTATTTTTTTTCTCACTTTCTTCCATAGCACCCAATAACAACATCAGAAGAGAATGCTCATCACAACTCCCCCTCTTTTATAAATATGCTAACGACCTCAAGCTAAATGTTAACGCAGGTCATTCTTTGATAAGAATAACAATTAACAGTTGAGACTGACTGCATGGTAGCTTTTATGGAGAAAACATTTTCAAGGTTGCCATGAAATAGATTCATTTTGAGAGGTTAATGAGAAGGTGACTGATCCTTGCATCTTATATCTAATAGCCCTTTTTTGAGGAGAAAAAAAATCAGTTTTACTTCTCATTGATATAATCCACATCTCTTTTGATGAATCCTTTTCTGTCAGTAACTGAATAAGATTCTGAGGGATACAGGGAAATGTGGCTCAAATGTATAAACCAATTAATATTTGTTATACTCGAAAGTGGCTTTTTAAAGAAAAAAAAATAGTGGTTTTCCCTAAAATAGCTGCGAGTCCTCTTTTCTCTGAGTGCACTGTTGTGCTAAGTGGTGCTTAGTTAATTGACACTGCCCCCACCCTGTGTGCCACATTATGTAAAAGAAAAGTTACCAACAGAGGCACTGCTTTCTCCAGCTGTAAAGATTTAAGAAATGTGGCAACTCCATTTCTGACCAAAGAGGAGAATCCCTTTACCCAGAGCAATGTAACAGATACAGCACTTTTACAGTAATTTCATGGTAAACTCATGTCTTCTTCATTGGCCTCTCGTAGAATCATCATGAAAAAGTTACCAAGTTTCCATCTACTTATACATGGTACATTATAGGATCCTTTCAAAGACAATCAACTAAGCCAACTGTCCCCTGCATTCTAGGAATTCATACTGTCGGGAGAAAACGGAGCGTGCCTTGGCCCAGTCCTGCAGAAATAAAAACTTGCATTTACACAAAATCCTGAACACACACAGCTCTATTTATACTTCCCAAAACCCAGAAACGGCTCAAGTGTCCCTCAGTGGCACTTGACAACCTGTCAAACACGTACACAAAGGAATATTACTCAGCAATCAAAAGGAGCAAACTGTTGAGACGTACCAAAAAGGCATTATGCTGAGTGAAAGAAAGCAATCTCATACACTGTGAAATTCCACTGTATCTGACATACATGAAAAGACAAGCTGTAGTGATGGAGAATTGATCAATGATCGCCAAGGGTCATGGGTGGGGGGAATATGTGACAATAAAGGGGCAGCATGAAGGAGTTTGGGGGTATTGTGGGGTAATTAAATTCTTTTGTATGCTGATTGTAGTCCTGTGTTAAAATTCCTGGAAGGAACTATGCATTCAAAATAGGTCGATTTTACTGGATTTTTTTTTAACAAATTTTATGAAAAAGCATGCCTTAGAATTCTATTTTCATTTTACAAACAGGAAAATCTCTAAGGCAACTCTAATTTCATTAGGGAACTTGTGCTTGATGGCTTGGCAAGTCATTAGCTAGATTATATAAATTTTATCTGGACCATTGTTTAAAACTGTAAGACCCGCCAGGTTGATTATCATACTCACATACCTTATACAATATAGCAAAAGGATATTGTCCAAGGAGAAAGATGCATTTAGAAGGGACAGTGCAGGAAAGGTAAGAGGGCCTGTTGAAGGTGCAGGGAGAAGAGAACAAGCGAGGCGGGGGAAGGAGGAAGTCAACCCAGAGTTCTGTCATGAGATACAAAGGAAAGGCGAGCTTTGAATTGGAGGTCAGCCAAGTTGTTAGTCCATTCTAAGGGATCCTTAAGGGAAGGCGATTTAAATTTTTTTTCTCTTTTAGAGTTTTTCTGTGTTCTAGGAGCCTCTTCATACCAAAACAAAAAAAAAGATTGTTGATATTTATAATATTTGAAACCTATGATTTCAAAGCACCAGGCAAAAGATTATTTTATTATCTCACGTTTCCTGGAATTTCATATGAAGGGGAATGTGGATATAACTGTATAAGTGAAATTTAGCATCTGCCACAGCCCAAAAAAGTACTAGTGTGCTGACTTGAATATAGTATTTTTATCTCTTCTCACTTAACTGACCTTCTCATTGGAAGTATTTTGTTTGGTTAAATAAATACAGTTTGGTTATAAAAGTTATAATCATAGGCAATAGAAATTTATCAAGAGTGGATTTGTGACTCCACCCCACTTTCCAAAAAAAAAAAATACACTAAATAGAAAAGTATTTGTAAACAAACTTTTGTGTAATGTCACTTAATCTGTGTCACCATTCTTAATGTGCTCCTTTATTAAGGATCAGGAAGGAAATAGCCTTACCTCTAAGTTGACATGTGTGCATGCAAGTACACATACGTGTTTATATACCTTTACTGTGGCAATTTTGAAGTTGTACTGAAATTTTGCAACTCCAGTGTGACGGTATTCTTTCTAGTAATTCTCTCAACCAGTTGGCATTTGCAAGATGATCGTGATAAAATGTAGTTGTGAGCCAAAGCATATATATATATTTATTTATTTTTTAAAAATATATATATATTTTTTTTTTAACTCATGCAGTGATGGTTACTGTCCTCAATTGGCAGGTGAGGTGTGCTGTCCAGATGAACAGCACAACCGGGTTTCCACCGGCATCGGCGACGCCTGCTGTGGCAGAATGCCGTACTCCACCTCAGGAAACCAGATTTGCTGTGCTGGCAGGCTCCGAGATGGCCACGGGCAGCAGTGCTGTGGTGGTCGGGCTGTGAGCAGGGGCCTGGAGTGCTGTGGAGGAGAAGATGACGGTGTGGTGTACAGCCGCCTTCCAGGTAAAGGGCCTGGGCGACCCTCATAGATGGGAAGTGGGAGGGACAGAGAAGGACAATACCAGCCCTGGACATGAAACACAGTAATGCAAGCTTCACTGTATCTATTGCGACAATTAGGGATGCATTTTACAACAAATAACAACATAATCTCACATTTTCATGGGTATGTGATGCATTTCGTAAAAACAGCATTAAAACTCTTCTTGAAAAGTATTATGTCCGCCCAAAAATACACAAACCATGACTGCATTGGTTCGGCATTAAGAGACTATTTCTTAACAAATGCTAACAGTTTACAAAATTATTGATGATAGTGTGTGATGATTGTTTTAGTCCTTTATTCTTCTGTAGCTATTACATTAACATTAATATTAATAGCAAGCGTTATCATTAATTGAGTACTTACTATCTAGCAGGTATTATACCAATGTGTTCTACATTATTACCTCAATTAATCTTTACAATAATCTTACAGGATAGATACTATTATAAATATCCACATTATAAAAATGATGACTCTGAGGCACAGAGATTAGACACTTGTTAAAGATTACACAGCTAGTCAGATTCTAGGTTTTGAGGTCATAAAATTTGGGAGATCCTCTTTAAGAAAAGAAAACAAAATGATGAGAAGACAAAAATATTAAAAAAATGAATTTTTATTTAGATGGGAAACATAAATTTCAAAAATTACAAATCTAAAAATAAAAGCAACCTAGCAAATCACACTGACATAAAAATAGTATATTTGGATTATATAACTGACACCCCCACTATATCTTTCCCCGACATGTTTAATGTACACCCTTCGATCACCTCTTCATATAACAATGGCTTTGTACTGTAATTATCTGTAGAAGGAATAGAAAGATAATTCATTCTTTCCTGTTAACATAGTTAGTCAAAACTTTAATTATTTGAAGTTTAGAAAGGTGACATTAAGCTTCACAACTCATTATTATAATATTATATAAATATTTAAGGTTATTGTCAAATTTGGAGAAATATCTACCAAGGGTCTTTCTAAGATTTAAGGGCACTTTGAGATTTTTGTAGGTGATCTGCAGTGACTAGTCTTAAATATTTGTTGAACTGACAACATCATTAATCATTTTTTCAAGATACCCTTATTATATGACTGAATTTAGTTGTATATTATCATAAATGTCACTTTTGTTATAAATCAGTGAGAAGTATACATTTTTCCAATGTATTTTTGAGTTACTTCTCTTCATAATTTGTATTATCCCATAATCAAATCACCTATGCCTTTTTCAATACTACATTCATTATTTGAACAGTTTACTATTTTTGGTATGATCTGAAATTTATTTTATTACAATTCTCTTCTTGATGTCAGAATATTTCAGTTGATTCCATTATTCATTTTTACAGCTTTTGTTTCATATTAATTTTTCTATCTGATCTTTCTCTTTCTCAAAGCTGCTCTTTATATGCCTCCACATTAGGCGTCAGTAATTTCTCACATGCCCCATATTTCCAAATTGCAGGTAAAATGGCATATTCAAGCCCCACCAAGCATATTCAAGCTCCTTGGTTAGATGTCAGAAATGTCCCTGGTCACTCCAATTTCAAATTTCAATCCATCTGAGGACACGCATACATGACAGAGGGCCAGTTAAAGGGGCAAGACACAATGGCCATAACAAATGGTAGTTAAATGCTATCCATTTGCAACTTTTATAAAAATATCACTGTTTGCCTTGGAAGGGGCTCATGAAGCAAAGGGCCCTGAAGCTCAAATGTCATTAGCTTTGGGGTAAATCCACCCCCATAGCTAGTAGGGACGGGGTTCCAAACCCTATCAGGGTATGATTTCAGGACAGCGGCATATCTTGATGGAGATGCACTGTGAATTCTCTCCTGTGCTTTAATAAGAATACCAAACTCTCAGTACTTTAATAGACCTTAAATAAGTAAGAAATGCTACATTAAATTATTCATAACTAGGTTTCAGTCCTCCCAGTGTGTGAAAGATACATCTCCTTCTCTGAGCCAAAACAATACCTGATTTCTAGTTTTCTATTTTATCTTTGGACAGCCATCTTGATGCTGTCAAATTCTGAGTCACACATTTGCATCCATTTGGAGCCACACTGTATCCATCCTCTGTGTTTTTTAATCCAACCAGCGGGGCGCAGCTACAGGAAGATGTTTCATATCTACACTGTCAGACAGGTTGATAGTCCCTTGTCATTTTGTTGATCTCCATCAACTGCCCTGAAAATAGTGGCCATGCTTTGTTGTCCTACACACAACAGAATTAGGTTTTCATTGGGCCATTTTCATGGACCCCGGGAAGTTAGGAATTTCCCTCACCGATCGCGTAAGGCCCCTGGAGCTGTACTATAAGGTAACAAGAGAGGTGACTTTGCCAGGTAAAACAAAGAATTGAAAACCAACAGAAAGCAGCCTCCCAAGATCTTAGAAAATGAATCATCTAACACACGGGAAGCTGCTAGACACATAGCTCTTTCAGAGATGTCTCACATGGACTGTGGGCTTCAGAGGTTGGCCTTCTAATGCTAATGAAAGCCCCACCAAGGAGCCCAGCCCAGGCAGCGTGTCCTAAACACTGCTCACCTGTTAAATGATGTGCAGAGTGATCGGGGGACAAAATACAACAACAAGAAGTAAACAAAACCTGGTGTTCACATTTGCCAGGCTGAGTTCTGTGTGCTTTATATACATGAACACATTTAATCCTCACAACCACCCTGGGAGGTAAATACTATTATTATCTCCATTTTATACGTGAGGAAACAGAGGCATTTTAACAGACACTAAAAACTTGCCCCAACTCACACAGCGGGTAAGTGGCTGTATTCGTTCAGGTAACAACACTCACTGCTGTTACAAATGAACCTCATAATTGATAAAGGCTCAGGTACAATAGGGGTTTATTTCTTTCTCATATAATAGCACTGAGGTGGGAACCTGTCTGCAGACTAGCCATCTTTCCCACGGTCACCCGACTGTTGGAGACTCTGCCATTTTCAACAGGTAATTTCTAAGGTGGCCTGGAGGTTGTACCCATTCCTGCAGCCAGAAGGGGAAATAGCACGGAATAACCTGCGTGCATGTTTTTTATTGGCCAGGTTTAGAGACAGCAAATGTTGTTATTAAGATTTCATTGACTAGAATTCAGCTCTCTGTCGTCACTTACGTGCAAGGGAGGCTGGGAGATTTGCCCAGGAGTCTCTCGCCACCGTGACTAAGGACGGATTCTAACCCCATCCACAAAGCGATGGAGCCCGTGTTCTTAGCCTCTCTGAGCCTTGTGATGCCTGGACAAGCATTGGGTGTTCTCCGACCCAAACCATGGCACTGTTTAGCAGGTCCGATGAGCAGGCCCAGCGTCATAAAACCACCAAGTTGCAAACATTTTCTGGATGAGCAGGAAAATGACATTAGAAACTTTGCCCTTTGACTGCACAGTGCATGAGTGCCTGGCTCGAAGGCAGAGACTCTCCAAGTGCTGGACTGCTCTGGGTCTCCAAGACCTTTGCAGGGAGTCTGTAAGACCAAAACCGTTTTTGTAATACTACTCACCTAGCAAACGCATTTTGTACTCTCATTCTCTCATGAGTGTACAGTGGAGTTTTCCAACGATGATATGCCATGTGATATCACAACCCTTGAATGTGGAAATAGCCATGAGAATTCAGTTCCTTGTATTAAGCCAGACAGTAAAGAGACTTGCAGAAATGTAAAACAATGTCCTTCTTCTCACTAAGTTTTTTCTCAGTTTGGAAAAAAAACTGTCATGAACATTTATGTTATCATGTTATATATTATTATTTTAAAGGAATTAATAAATACATATTTCAAAAATTTCTGTTTTAGGCTATCACCCAGTAAGTATCAACAGACATAACCCATATAAATAAAAGCTATTCAACCCTCATTTATGTATAGAAGTGAAAGGAGTCCTGAGACCAAACTTTGAGAATTACTGCTTTAAGGCGTAGTAATTGTGTCTTCTAGAAATTCATGGCAAATTGTTAGTTATCCTGCGCTGTCATTGACCAGCCAAGTATCTCTTCCCCCTTTAGATGCATTAGCTAAAAACAGGTCATTAGATAAAAACAAGAACCATGGATGTTGACAGGGATGAATAAAAGTTCCCCCCCACCCCCATATCATAATGCATCAGAGTTTTAAAATAACAGCAAAATGTCTCATTTTAACATCTTTATTCTTCTGTTGCTGTTTTTTTTAAGTCAATTGCCATATTCCTTCATTCGGTAAATATGTATTGTGGCTATATCCAAGTGACTATATATACAAAATGCCATTCTAGGTGCTTTGTGAGTGTAAAAATGGCTAAGATTCCATTTTTATCCTTAAGGACTTACAGTTTAACCAAGACGAAAAGGAACTGTAAGGTTCAACACAGTCCATAAGAAAGGGATAAATGCAAGCATAGCTTTTAAGCCCGAGAGATCACTCCAGTCAAGGTGATGGGACAAGCTAAACCATAGGATTGGAACGTCCAAACGACGAGTAGGATTTTGAGACGTCTGGATAGAAAAAGGACATTCAGATAAAGGGCAGAGCTTGAGCTACAGTGTGAGATTAGCAATCTGCAAAGCATGTCCAAGCAGTAGCAAGCTTCTGGGTTTATTGGAGGTGTGCACGGTATGTAGGGAAATAGACGGAGATGAATCTGAGCAGGCAAAAATGTCAAAGCATTATTTAGTACTGGGGAAGAGTCAGTGTGATGGTGGGGACTGTGATTGCAGGAGATAAGTTAGATTTGGGTGGCAGAGTGGATGTGAAGGAGAAGGGAAGATGAGTCAGAACACACTTGCCAAAAAGTCAAGTGCACCTGCTGTAAGAAATGGAGCAGAGATTGCTTACTGTCCACTAGGACAATCATTCTTTATCTTTTGCAGGCCACACACTCCCTGTAGGATCTTGGAAAGTTACAAACCATCACTTGAATAATAATGCACAGAATACACACAAAAATCTGACTGCAGTTTCATATTCACCGTTGACGCCCATCCCTGCGCCCAGATTTCAGAATCACTTCTCTATTTACTTCAGTATGGTATTCCATGCTAGTCAAATATTTCTTAATCAAATTGTGACATTCCTCAACTCCCGCGAATCCAGATTAGTTCTAGAGTTTCTCAGGCCATTGTTTAATTCTGCCAAGACTGGAAATCATGGTAGACCGACGGAATGATATTTTTAAAGAGGAAAAAAAAAATCCCTCCATTCTCTTGACCTCCCTGCAGTTTTCACTGAAAATAGACGTGCCACATGTCTCTTTCCTCTCTGCGGCTTCTCCCTCCTGTCGCCCCTAATGACTGTGACCTTAATGACCTTCCAGAATATCCATATGGTCCTCTCTTCCTCAACCTAGCAGCGCCGTACCTGCTACACGAGGGTTTGGATTTCATCATTTTGTTCCTGAGCCTGCCCTCGCTCGCTGCCTGGCATTGTGTGTCTGCCATGAGACCGGGCTGGCTCGTAAAACATCTCTTTATGTACTTTATTACTTAAACTCTTTTATTTGCCTGCAGGAGCCCTTTAACAAAATCACATTGAATTGACTTTCTCACACCAAATCAAATCTCCCCGGTCCCAGTTCAGTTGTCTTTGTCAATATGTATTTTATAAATGGAGTGAATTAACAGATGCTGTTGGAACAGAAGTGCTGGGGTAGCGTTTATGTTTTTACTGCTCTCTCTGGGCGGATGAGTTGTGTAGGAGTGTCAGACAGGTATCTCGGGATGGGAGTCATGCTCGTCATTTCAGCGCATATGTATTCTTAACCATTTTCTCTGAATATATTTTAAACCTCTTTATTACTCTTTTTATTCTTACTGTTTGCCTATATGGTTTTATCATTTCTGCCATTAATCTTGGGCTGGATTTGATTATATCCTTTAGTATTAAAAAATGGAAATTAAAGCCTCTCTGTCAATTCAAAGAGGACCAGATTTTTTTAAGCCATGACAGACCGATCATAAAAGACTTTTGGAACTTATTGCCTTGTTTCTGTCGTGAATGCTGGCCATGCAGCCTTTGGTACGAAACTCTCAGTTGAAATTGTTTAGGAAAAAGATGCTGAGTTTTCATGTCCTGGACTGGGACTTCGGTAGGATGAATGGCTACTGTTGTTTGTTATATCCGATGGGGTTCGGAAACTTTGCAAAGAGGAAAGGATGGCACAGAACTCCGTCCCAGAAGATGGTACTAAAATAATATTTTCCAGGAAGATTTCTATGACATACTGAGTTTTTGAAAAACATAATATGGCTTCACTCATATGTGGCATATAAAACTGAAAGCAACAAACGAACAAAACAAACAAAACAATCATAGACACAGATGAAAGTTTATGGGGTGCCAGAGGGAAACGGGTGGGTAGTGGTAGACGAGGGTAAAGGGGATCAAATATATGGTGGTGGAAGGAAAACTGACTCTGGGTGGTGAACACACAATGTGATACATAGATGCTGTATTATAGAACTGTACACTTGAAACCCCAATAAATTTAATAAAGATTTAATTAGTAATTAATTATAACAATTTGGGGAGCGTTTTACTCGACCCTTTCTCAGTTTTGTGGTGGTAGCCATAGAGCCATCTACTGGTGAGGACAAGCCTGCCTTTTTTTCCTTTAATGCTCTGCCACCAGTTCTGTTTGTCCTAAGTATGACTAATCACAGATCTTTTTTATTTTGTCATTTTTCTAGGCTTAACATATAATCCCTTGGCTTAAGATGTGGTCCCCATGATCAATCCCAGAGTTCCACAATGAGTTGTCATATTCCAGACTCTGTTTTTTACCACTGTACTGATTTCATCCCAAAAGCATGGTTCATAATATGTGTTCTTTTTTTGGAAACACAGAGCACCTGTTTTGCACATTTAACAATTTAGAAATTCATCAGGCTTATATGTTTATACATGCTTTCATTTTCAGCCCTTGCCATTAAATGTGTTGATGACATACTGAAAGTATTCATAACACTGCAAGTAAAAAAAAAAGTCTTTTCTCTACTATTTTCTCAGTTGTATCCAATACAGTGGAAGCTAGCCATTGGAAACGTATGCTGTTTGTAAAGATGTGCATTGGATATATATATATGCTGTCTGATGTTAAACATCTGATATTTCGGTGCAGACTATACCTCTTTAATAACCCCTGCACCTTGTTCAAAGAGACACTCCACCTTGGCACACATTTAATGAACAGCCTCTAGAAAACTAGATCAATCCATCAATAATCCATCGCCTATTTTGTTTTTCCTTGGACATATTTAACATTGTGCATTCTGCGTGTCAAAGTTCAAAAGTCAAGCGCTACATGTGATAAATTAGGTCGGGGTCAGAAGTTATTGCAATGCAGTTTCAGAAGATTGTCTGTCTGTGAATCTGCAGCTCATTCATGCTGAAGTGATGCACTATGGGAATTACTACCAAACTCTGCTCAGGAACATCTGCTGTCCCTAAGTGAGTTAGTGCACGTCAGACATCTTTATGTCAGAATATTGCAGTGATGGATGCAGTCTTCAGAAAATGCTGCATAAAAATCTGGTGTGCCGTTCTGGCCATTAAGTGAAATTACTATTTGAATTAATGGCACTGTCACAGTTTATCTGTGCAAAGAATGAACGCTGATTAGGGTATTAAGTAATTAGCAATTTATCACACTGGAACAAGGTTGATAATAATTAAAGAAGTAATGGTTTACCAAAGAAACGGCAAAGGAAGTCACTTCTTGTTATGCGAGTGAAATCTGGGCTGAAAATTTTAATTCAGTGAAACAAAGATGAAGCTCTTTGTGAAGGAAAGCACCTTTTTTTTTTTTTCCTAGTGTAAAAACAGTTCATTATCGAAATTTTCGTTGACCTGTCAAGAGTTCCTCAGAGCGATCAGATGACTGATTAGGAGTTTCGAATTAGGTCAACGTCTGCAATTTGATTTTATACTTAAAGCATGGTGAAACCATAAAGCAATTTGAAAGTAGAGGGCAAGAATGTACTCTGTTCCCTATAGGGCCCTATAGTTTTCAGATTCCGATTGCTCTTTAAAATAGAAACACAAATTATTTTAAGGAAACGGCTAGAGAAAAAAAGGACAGTGAAGTCTCCAAGGTGGTATTTAAATGTCTGAATGAAGGCAGCAGAAAAATGTCCCAATGGTATAAAAGTTGAAGCTGTGGACTCCTCTGTTTCTCTCTCTCTCTCTCTCTCTCTCTCTCTCTCTCTCTCTCTCTCTCTCTCTCTCTCTCTCT
>NW_017732373.1:16534-21832 GCF_001890085.2 Hipposideros armiger | reverse complement strand
CCATGGCCCTCAGTATGGACATAGCGCAGGATAGGAGAGCGAGGGTAATGGACGGAAGGCCAGAGCGCAGGGGTCGGGTTAGGAAGGCCTCCTGCGGCACACTAAACGGCTCATCTTTATACAGCAGCGAGTAGATTTTGCTGAAAGCTTTTTATGTAGTTGACAGAATCATATATGCATTTGTGAAGGATTACCCTGTGAGTTAAAGAAATGATTGAAGACAACCATGTAGCCGATGATGAAGCAATGAACAAGTAACTATGGGACATCCATACCTCCCAAAACCCAAAACCTTCTGTTACTAGAAGGGTAACTCCATATACCATATAGAATGATTTTGATATAAGTTAAAACAAATGAAAGGAATTGGAAATTATGATAAAGGGAAAAGCTCTGAAAAAGAGAAGGATTATTGAAGAAAGGCAAAATTTCAACAAATGGTTCATTTTGTTTACAATAATCATGCTTTGAATAAAATAATGTTTTTCTGGGCTGGGATCATCTTTGAAAGACAGTGCCTCACAGGAAAACAAAGCAACAGCACGAGATGAAAGAGTGGAAAGGAGCAGAAGGAAACACAATGGCGGAAACGACAGGAGTGCAGCATGGAGACTTGTGGCAACTGAAATTAGAAGCGGTGATGTGGGCCGAAGGGTGTGAGATAGCAGTCGTTATCAGTGGATTCTTTAACCTGCTGTAGCAAGGAGACCCAGCAATATGGTGGCCATCTGTGGGTGGATGGGCTGGACATCTCAGCCCCACAGTTTTTCAAGAATGCAGATTCCTTTCGTTTTGTGGCTCATTATGCTTCAGGTCATGCCCTCATCCACATAGTGTGGCTTGAGTGACCACAGCGTCCTAGCTCCAGCCCATCAGAAGGGGACAAGAATGGCAATAGAAGGCAAGCGACTTCCTCTTTAGAGGGTCATGCACAAGTTGCCCATATCACTTCCCTGTCTCTTCCCTTGTTGAGATCTGAGTCATGTGACCACACTGAGCTGCAAAGGAAACTGGGAAATGTAGCCTCTAGACAGGAGGTCTCTGACCAGAACAAAAGGGAAATCTGGGGACTCGCCGGTGGTCATCACAGGTAATGAGGTACAGATAGCTTTTTACGAGAGAAAATGGAGAGAGAAGATAATTCCTTACATTTGTGTAGCGATTTACATTGTATGAAGTCTGCCATATAACTTAATTGCATTTTATTTTTATACTAATTCTATAAAGTAGTCAGAGAAGGGTTGATTTTAAGGAAGAGCTTGTGAAAAGTATGTGGCCAAACAAGCCAAGTGGGTGGATTGAGAATTAACCCTGTGTAGAAATGTAGACAGAGCAGGTTATCCAGGCAGCCAAGGAGGGGGACTTCTGCTCCGCACAAACACGCATGCATACATACATACACATACATGCACTCATGCATACATGTGTACATGCAGACATACTCGTATGTGCGTACATATATACATGCACACATAAATATGCCCATGCATGCATACACATTCATACATGCATATGCACTTGTATACATGCATGAGTACATGTATAATATTCAAAACTTACAAAAATAAGTGGAAAATAATTTAAATAATTAAACTTTCAATTGTGTTTTTTTTGTAAATTTGTAGCATTTGTACTTTTCTGAAGTTATTAAAGCTTAAAACTGAACTGAGACTTTTGGGACACGGTGGAATCATGTGGATGATTAGCTATTTTGCCAGTTCAAAAAGCTCAGCAAATTGGTTTTGTTGTTTTAATTAGATTGGTTGTTTTTGCTTTTGGTCTCAGTTCTGGTTTGGTGGATGAGGAAAGCAGTATATAAAGGAGTGTGTGATCAGTTTTACTCACTAAACATGATAAGCTAAGTTTCAACTTCTGTATCTTATAACAACACTATTGTAATTCATATAATACTTTAAGAAGGTAATATTAACACTGTAATAATTGATGAAATTTATAATGAAACCATAAAAGAATGCTGGTGAATCTGACTCATACAGAGGTAAAGGGAACGTGAACTTGGGAAGTATTCATGTCTAGGTATGTTAGTCCAGGGCTTTATTTTTTAATAATTTCTTTAATGTATCCATGTTTCTCTGGACAGAAAAGGCGAATTCTGATCTGTCAAATTGCGTATCTCTGCATCTATGAAGCATGTAACATTTTTTATAATTAAGAAAATCAAGGCATTAGAGTTTTATTTACGCATGATAGAGTTAGAACATTCAGCATTTAAAAACCAAGTTTAAAGTCTTTTGTATTTCATTTCAACATGATGATAAAAAAGTTTAAGATTAAAGATGACTCTACGGTTCAACGTGCATCTTTGTAGATGAGAACCTGGAGCCCTACACGACGTATGAGTATCGGGTTTCTGCATGGAATAGCTATGGGCGTGGATTCAGCAAAGCTGTGAGAGCCAGTACAAAGGAAGATGTGCCCCAAGGAGTGAGTCCCCCTCGGTGGATCAAAATGGATAATCTCGAAGATGGAATAATCTTAAACTGGAAGAAACCTATCCGATCAAATGGTATGAAGATACTTTTAAAATAGAAATAACATGGTCCTGTAAATCCGTAAGGAAATTGAAATGAGTGTAATCCACATTTAATTGGCATGCATCGAACCCCTAACATGTATTTCCCAATAGAGTGAACTTTTAGGTCTGTGCCAACTAATCATTCACTTTGTGAGAGAGCCCTTGTAAATTTCGAGCCCTGATTTTTTTTTTTCTTGAATCCAAGATGTAGTATCTAAGCGACTTTTCAAATAAGCAAAGCGTGTTGTGGGAAAGCAAACTAGTTTTAATATCCAGTAAATCTGTCTGCTAATGAGGGGAAATAAGCACAAATGATTAGCTGTGTCAGGAATCTGTATCCTCCATAAGAGAGTATATTTTTCATATACCTGCTGGCCATCTGTATGTCCTCTTCAGAGAAATGCCGCTTCATAGCCTCTGCCCATTTTTTAATTGGGTTGTTTGTTTTTTTTNCACATTGTGCTCCTATATAAACGGATATAAATTCTAATATGATGGCACTGTGGGCTGGGGCAGAGGCACCGTAATTTCTAACTTAATCTGACTCCAGAGCGTTGTTTATTTACTCAGGCTTTTCTGTCTGAATTTCTGCTATATCTCTCCTATGAAGATCTGAATGATCTATTCTGTATCTCAGGCAGAGGTGTCTTCCCTTGAGATGCAGGAGATTAGTGATGCTCTCGTCAAGTCTTCCTGCCACTGCCATGACCTCTTACACATGTCTAGCATGGGCCTAGGATACATTGGGGCTCAAAATACAGCCCCCGAATGGTCCCCCTGGATAGTGAGCATGTTCAAGGGCTGTAACTCTATCTCATGAAGAAAGAGTGGTGACTGTGGCTGCTGGATTGACAAAAGGCACGTGTTGGTACCCTCGACGGAGTCAGGCAGAATCTCACAAGACTCATGCTGCAGTGTCTCCAGTTCTAGAAAGGCGCTACCTCTCTTTCCTGTCTGGCCTGTCATCCCGGAGTGCTTGGGTCACCTTTCCTCCCCTGTGAATTTCTAGAGAGTCCTTCTGAGTCCTTCGTGTACAAGTACCCCTCCTTCTGCCAGAAGATGTTATCGTCCCAAAATGGGCAGGCAATTCTCATGACAGAAATCAGATCTTTTTTTATGGGGCTTGGAGAAGGATAGCCCTGCCGAATCATTTTGGAACACTTCCTCTCATGTATTCTTTAGCTAATTAGTGTCTAGTGCCTTCGGTAAGAAGGACCCCTCGCTGTACAGTTAAATCACCTTGGTAGGGAAGTGCTACCTTTAGTATCATACCGTTTCAGCAACTGCCTGAGTCTGACATTTTTATACCAAGCTTTATAGCACCCTCCGTTTTCTTCCCCTTTTTTAAATTTCACATTCATATATAACGTTTTATCGTTGCAGGGATGTTCTGTTGTGGGCAGGATTATGTGAAGATGTCAGATACCATATGCTGCCCAGCCTCCAGTGGAGAGTCTAAAGCTCACGTTAAAAAGAATGACCCGGTGCCAGTAAAATGCTGTGCGACTGAACTTATTCCAAAGAGCCAGAGATGCTGTAATGGAGTTGGATATAATCCTTTGAAATATGTTTGCTCTGACAAGACTTCCACTGGAATGATGATGAAGGTAATTGATAGAAAACTTCTCAGAGGCCCTGATGTGACAGTAGAGAACGAGATACATTGTTCATAACTATTTTTCTAGAATAGGAATATAAAAACTCCTGTGTGCATTATTCATTTTCGCATTACATCCATATTAATACCAAATGAGTTCACTGTGATTGATGTTATTGCAATGAATTCTAAAGGAATTAATAATGATTAGCTGATCCCTGGAGGCTTCACCCTGCACTTCAGATTAGGGCAGGGCTGAAAGTCTCTGTGCCCGGAGGAGCCAGCACATGTCCTCTGGGGCCTCTGCATGGTCATTTCAGGCCCGTGGGTGCTTGGATGGAAATGGAGGCAAGTTCTGGCTGCTTCCCCATAAGCCCGCAGCCCTAACCCTTTCCTTTGATGGAGACCTTACATCCAGCAAATTCCCTTAGCTGTTTTTACACCATATTCCTTGAGACAACGCAAGGTGAACAAAGGTCGCTGTCAACCCCAAAAGGGAGTAGGCCTCTGGGTGCAGTTATTTGTGTTTATATGCCGAGATGCTTCACATACACCCACGTCATGTGTTAGCATTACACACAAGCCAGGACTCCAAAAACCTACCATTTTGTCTCGTTTGTTTATTTGGTACTGTTTTAGTTTTCTTCTTTTCCTCGCTTTGTTTTGGCTTCCTCAGAGTTGTTTTTCCTGTGTTTTTAAATCTCGTCTTTCCACTGGCTGTTGATTGAAGCTTTCTGTGCATAGGCATCCGTCCGTAGGGTCATCATGTGGCAGGGTGGCTTTTTTGTCAAGGAATCACAGTACCAACAATCTTTAACAAGCATACTTAATGAACCACCCTTAATTAGCTGTCCTGGGTTGGAGTGGGCTCTATGCCTGGATGCCACTCTATGAGCAATCCGCCAAAAAAATGGGGCTTGGGTTCTTACTATGCAATCTGCAGACTTTTATTTCATTTTCTCACCCTGGCACCTGACCTATACCTTCCAGTGGGCCTCCTCTACTCCTTTTGATTTTACCGATTCTTTTCTAAGCTTATCTCATTTTGTAAAACTCTGCCAAAGGCAGCTAGTGTCAACACACCCATACTCCTAATGTTCTAGCTCGTAGCCTCTTCCCCTGGAGCTGTGAGCTCAGGTAGCATTTGGCTTTGACCAGGCACCAG
>NW_017732373.1:12671-14959 GCF_001890085.2 Hipposideros armiger | reverse complement strand
GTCACCGACCCTGCCTATGTCTAAATGAAGTAAAATCCTCTCTCCCCCTCTTCCCACCCTTACTGCCTGGCTCAGGAAACCCCAGACTGCAGGCCTCCCTGCCCAGAGCCCGCGGAAGCCAGGGCGCACTGCGGCCGCTGTGACTCCAACCTCACCAGCCCTGTTTGTCCTGTGGCCAGAGGACCTCAGGATTCCACAGAGCAGGCCTGGATGGGTGAGATGTGCCCCTCTGCGGAAGAGGCTGTTCACACGGGAAGTGTAAACACATTCTCCTTCACAGGTAACAGGAAGTGACTGCCTGTCCTGGCTGCGTAGGGGAAAAGCTGATGAGATGCAGATTCATTTCACCCTGACATGAGCTCCTCCTTACCTAATATCAGTTAATTCCGTCACACTTATGGGCCGGCTGGTTATAGGGTAATTAATGGCATAGTCTGGGTTTGTTCAAAATGAACAGTTTACTTTTTTATTTAAGTCTAACTTTAAAAAAAAGGATGAATGCAGTTTTAAAGTAAATCTGTAAAGAAGGAAGATCACAGACAATAAGTTATGCGCCCTTTTCAGGCGTATCTAGTTAATAGAAATAATTGTCAATAGAACTAATTTTCTTTCTCCAAGGGTTGAATACAGGCTTTCAATACATGCAATGAACGGATGTTACTATATTTGAAAGCAGAAAGGAGGAAGAAACCTACAGCCTCATGAGTAAGATCGAGCAGCATTATTCTGAGGATGAGGTTGCCTGCTCAGTGTAAAGTCGGTTTCCCTTCCCTGATCTTGGGTCTGGGGACAGGAGAGCCTGGTGTTTCCCCAATGTGACCATCGTCTCAGGAGCACTGACCTCCACAGTTAATGAAAATATTAACCTCCAAGCCCCATCATGGCCCTACTGAACTAGTCCAAAACAGTGGTTCTCAGGCTTGGCTAAGATGAGTGAAAAACACTCTAAAGTTTAGAATCATCTTCACAGTAGTTCTGCCATCTATTAAATTTGTATTATTCATCCATTTACTTAAGTACCTGCAGAGTTTTGTTTTTGTTCTTAAAAAATAGTGTGCATGTATACACATGCATCATCTATAGTCAAATAGATAATTTAAGTGACGTAATGCAAGCAAGCTAAGATTAAGTAAACCAAAAAAAATGCTCTATTCTTAATCAATAAAGGTAAAGCTCAGGAATGCAAAAACAGGGCAGGATATTAGGGTGAGGGGATAACTTAAGGAAGGTAGGGAAAAACAGCAACACATTTTATGAAACATGATTTAGCTCCAGTGCTCTGCTAGGTGCTTCAAAACCTTACTGCAGTTTACCCACAAAGCGATAGTATACGTATGATCATTTAATAGGAGACCAAGGGTCAGACCTGTGGTGAAAGCCACCTGCTGTGGTAAGAATTCAAATTGAAATCATGCCATCTTTAAGAGCGGCAGATTTGGAAAATTCTTCCTCCTGTTCCTTCCACGTGGAATGACCTTTGTCATGATATACTCAAGGCCTAGGTCAAGACTCATGTCCCTGGTTCAGGCTTCCCAAGTCCAGCCCCATCACTCTGTGATGTTCACCACGTCTGCCAGTTGTCATATGCATTTGGGCACTTGTCCTGTATCTCCTACTGGATGCACATATCCATATTAATAGGACATATCATTTACCTTTGTCTCATGTTTGGATTTAGCACACTGTAAGCAAACAAAAAATAGTATGTATTGCAATGTATTTAATTAGGGAAACTTCAGGATAGGGAATTGTTTGTCTGACCCTCCAGTCTCTTCCCACTCTCAGTTACAAGTTTAAATGATAGACCCTCCTTTTAAAATGATTGGGTTTCCATCCAAGAGAGTTTATTGCTTTTATCGGCCTTTTGTGGTCAAGGTCAAAATTTTGAAAGGCTTTTGAGACATATTTATAGTAGCCCTCTTCAGAAGAGTATAGATGTTTCCACCTACTGATATGATATTATGAGCGATTTTAAATCTATATTTTAGATAGTTTTATCTGCCAGAAAAAACTATAAATGTAATATGAAAAATAACAAAATTTTTTTTCATGAAATAATTAAGCGCTCAAGTGATGCTAAAACAAATTTCACTGAGACCAATTTAGACTGTCAGCCTATTTTAGAAACTTATAATTAGAAGCTGATGCCACTCGTTGACCAACATTCATTCATTCACACAATCTTTCATTTAATCAAAAAACATCTATGAAATCCTTGCAACTAACCAGTCACTATACTGGGACCGACAGCTCTAAAAACAAACAAGAATTTCCACCTGGAATGTTCA
>NW_017732373.1:0-9096 GCF_001890085.2 Hipposideros armiger | reverse complement strand
TTTGATGTTGAGTTGAATGAGTGTTTATATTGTATGTCAACTATAATTGAATATATATATATATATATATATATATATATATATATGTATGTATGTATATATACAGTCACGGGACGTGGAGTATAGTGAGGGAGTGGAGTCAAGGGAATTATAATAAATATGTATGATTTGGGGGGAGAGTGGGGCGGTGGATTAGGGGAGGGGGGTTGTTATTTTGAGGGGTAAAAAGTATATTGCACTGTGTTGTACAGCTGAAACTAATTTTAAAAAAATGTTTATTTCACAATTAAAACAAAAAAGAGTGAGTGTAATTAACAGCAACTTGAACATAGCGATACAGTAGCAATTTAAAGCCAAATAATGATGCATCATCCCATTTCTTCAGAACTCTAAGACATGTAAGTTGTTTGCAAATAGTCAAAAGGGTATGACACTCACATCCAGGCCTGTCTCTGCTTCCCTTAGGTCCTATCATTTACTACATCCTCCTCCGAAATGGAATCGAATGCTTTCGGGGGACAGTGTTATCCTTCTCTGATACAGGGGGGATTCAACCATTTCAGGAATATTCATACCAGCTGAAAGCCTGCACACGTGCTGGCTGTGCCGCCAGCAGCGAGGTGAGGGGGCTTTGCCCAAACTGTGCAAAGGGGCGCCTGGGGTGAAGACCCTGTGAATGTCCAGGTTCTGAGGGACTTGTCCAGGGACAGAATATGATGTGCCCCCTGAGGGTCATGTCACGTAGGGTGTCTAGGTGGCATCTCAACTGTGTCCTGACACTTATGCCTGAAACAAAGAGTTCCCTGGAAGGAAAACTAGTCCAAATATCAACTTTTAATTAAAAAAAAAAAAAAAGAAAGAAAGAAAAAGAAAGAAAACTTGAACCAATATATGCTTTTTGTCACACCTTTTCTCCCCAGTTATTTTTAGATATTCTTCTATAAATCCATAATAATTCCCCAAACAGCACTCAGTTTAAAAGCGTTTCTATTTAAATACCATTTCAACAAAAGTTGTCTGCTCTCCAAAAACAGAGAAAAGGGCCAAAGAGCCTGGCATAGAAAAAAAAAATGGTTCCAAGGCTTCTGTGACGGCCTTGACAGGAAATGATAAAGACCTGAACTCAGGCAGCGGGGGTCAGCATGGAGAATATCAGAAAGATACAGCAGATATCAGGAGACACGATTGCCAGGCCTTAATGGTCAGCTGTATTCAGAAGAGTGAAAGCAAAGAGTCCTGGATATTTTCAAGATACCTACGTGGAGCAGTGTATGGATCACGGCGCCACTGTGCAAGGGAATTTACAAAAAAAAGGAGTTAAAAGTTAAGATCAGAATTTTAAAAGTTTTTAGATATGTATTTATGAGAAGGAGCAGACAGCAGAGTGGTGGAAGGAAATGTTATTTGGCCCTTGAAGTGAAAGTGTCTAGTCTGAAGCTTAATTAAGAAGTGGTTGACGTCTGCTAGAAAGATGTCTGAGGGACGCCAAGGCAAGGTGTTTGAATACGGCCATCTAAGCCGGGGACCCTGGGTAGTGAGCATCGCGGCATGCCACCAAATGGAGGAAGAAAACCTCGCAAAGGAAACTGGCAAGAAACCACCAAATAATTGAGGAGGAAAGCAAAGAAAGAGCCTTTTCACAGAAGCCGATCTAGTCAGCGCTGACTCTGTACGTGTAGTTAAAACTTGAGGACAGCGTCTCCACGCACTGTGCAAGAACCGCCCGAGGGAAACAGTCAGGCTGTGTGCGCCTTGTTATTCAATAGTCCCCAGAAAGGCCTCTGAGCACGTGACCACTGTGGTAAATGGCAGCTGATTGGCCCAATCAAAAGTTATGATCTGGGCGTCCTAGAAAAACTGTGCTTTCTGCGCAGACACAGCTCATGCCTACCTGATGCCAAAGCAGTTGGTTAAAAAGTGAAATCAGAGGATATTATGTGGGGGAAAAACAAAACAAAACACAGTGCAGCCCATTTTCATCCAAAGTTATATTTTGACAATATTGAGCAAATAACTGGTTTATAGAGCCTTTTTTTTTCTTCATTTCTTCTCACTTGATTCTTCTTCTAGAACATGGGTGCAGATGCCATAAAGTCACCCTGGGTATCATAGGAAGAGAAGAGAGAAAGTCTGCCCATTTATATTGTTCGAAGCATATTAGATGCAAGCAAGTTCACATGCGGGTTTTGCTCCATATTTACCGGTGCTTAAAATATACAAAATCAGGCTGTTAAAATGCAAAGACACTGCTGGGCCATATGGACGCGAGTTCCTGGGAGTTCTCCAGGAAGACGCTCTGCCGGGCGGGTTGTACTTGTTTAAACTGAGGGCTGCACTCTGCCTTCACACTCCCTGTTGAACCTGTTGTGATAAATGGTAGCCTGAGACTTAGGCAATGTATTCAAGGTCAGATTTTATTGTTTAAATAGGATGGGAGGGAAAAGATCCAAAAAGGGGAGTGCTTCCCCGAGTCCCCGTTAATGATACAGCAGGCCAGACGACAACATTTTAAAACGAAAGTGACATTCTCATTGATCAGAATACCTGGTGCCCTATTACAGCAAATTGCGGTTTAATTCCTTTGTCTTCAGGTAGTCGTGGCTACTACCCAAGGAGTTCCACAGGGCATCCTGCCAGCAGGAGTCACAGCCCTCAGTGCAGAGGCTCTGCTCGTGAGCTGGGCTGCCCCTGAGAAACCAAATGGCGTCATTAAAGAGTACCACCTCCGGCAGGCTGGGACAGGTCTCATCTACACTGACACCGGTGACGGCAGGCAGCATACGGTCACAGGTAAAGAAAGCAAAACAAAACAAAAAACAAAAAAAAGGGAAAACCTACCCGAAAAGCCAGTCACTGTGGTTAGGGGGGGCAAAGCATCCCAGGGGTGTGTGCTTGATATATGAAGTCACTTGGAAAGGACGTGTTCTCTTGACTTATGGTCGCATCCCACTTATCCACGCTAATAGAAAAGGCCACACTGGCAGCAAGAAGCCACAACAGCAGATAACTTCAGAAATAATTTATATTTGTCTTTGCTATGCATTAGGTGTAGGGGTTTTGCACCGGTATTAAGTTTTTTTGTTTTTGTTTTTGTTTTTCCCCCCAAACAGTAAGATGCATTTTCAGTCCCCAAGGAAAGACTCGTAGATAATGGGACCAGGATAACCAGGGATGTAGTTAGAAGGCAGGGGGAGAGCAACTAGAGGCTGACGTTTATCTGCTAAGTAAATAATTAATAGACAGAGTAGTTGACAGTTGACTGGTTGTGACAACTTGTTATTAACACCAATTAATAGCAATTGTATTATTTTTATCATTTATTATAACATTGTTTATTATAATTATCTTTAAGAGTATGATAATAGTACAGTGTAATAGTATAATTACTATTAGATAATTATTGGTAGTGACTATAATAATAATTAACGTGTTTTAGCTTGACTGTCACTTCTGAAGAAGAGAAAAGCATTTGCTGACTTACCAGGCTAGCGTAGCTTCTCTCACCATCTCACCTGTTTTATTTTCATCGTAGACCTCTCAGTGCCTGATATTTTTGTGTTCGTTCTCTACATGCCTTTTTATATATCCCCGCACTCGAATGTAAGTAAGCTCCAGGAAAGCGGAGACCTTCTTTACCTGGTTCAATGCTGCGCCTCCGGCACCTAGAACAATCCTTGACCTGTCAGTCAGTGCTAAATAAACGTTTGGAGGAGTAAGCGAGTTTAATATGTGCCAATTACTGTACTAAGCATTTGGCATGTACATCCTAATTTGGTTGTCATCATAAACCTATGGGGTATAGAGAATTATTACCCCTATCTTAAAGAAAGGAGTACTTTTAGATATTAAGTAACTTAGTTCATTATTTAGTATCATAATCAATCATCCCAAACAGCTGTGTCAATTCTGAGACCGCAGGCAAGTGGGTCCAAACTTGTACTTGTCCCCTGCTGTCAGCCGCCTTGCCCCGAGGCCGCCTGAGTGAGAACTCTCCTTCCACTGGACCCCACCCCTTGCCGGGGGCATTGATACCAGAGATAACAAATCACATAGGAGTGCAGGAAAGCCTGGAAGAGCATTCCTGGGTCTTCCTCAGAGGAGCCACAGGCCACACTACACAGGTGGAATAATAAATCCATCATGATTTGCTCTTAACTCCGCAGTTCCCTGACATACAAGCAAGAATTTATTGACAGGTTGTCCTTTGTTTTCCAAAAGTCCCCTGAGCCTGCAGAAGGGGCCTCATAAAAGTTTGTGGTCCAGCCCATTGCATTCCCTCATCTGAAGGTTCTGAGGTAAATCGGTGATAATGGAGATGAGAAAAGCCCTCAGCCATTCAAAGGATCAAATGTGCCCCTTAGTATCCTATTTCACTTAAAATGAAAATCATCACACGTAATTGAAATAACATTGTTTTGCATAGTGAAACCTTGCATTCATCTGGCGCTTTATAATTTTAAAGAACCATTTGCATTTTGACTCATTTGATTTGCATCACACCTCTCTAAGCTAAGTGAGGGATGTTTTTAATATTCACATCAGAAAGACCTACTTGGAGTGCCCAAGGCATTCACGGCCGCCATCTATAAGAAAATTAGAATACTGTTGAGTTCCCCAAAAATGTTACCTGCTTGCCATGTTCTAGATAGAATACTTGGTGCTCTGAAATAATTAAAAATAATTGCTGCTTCTAGGAAGACCCCAGTAACAGGGAATGGTGACAGGTTAAGGGATAACTACAAATACATTATAACTGATGCCACCACAGAACTTTGTACAGGGTGTGGTGGGAAAATGGGAGTGGGCCATGGAATATTAATTACAGGGTTTTCAAAGCCAAGTTAAGGCACTTTAAAACTTTGTACCAGTAAATGTTTCACAAAGAACTGGGATACAAGGTGAAGGTAGTATTTCTTTCTTCTCATAGGATCTACTTAGCTGGCAATGGCTTTGAAATGTTGCCAGCTGTGCCAGGTTACATATTGTAAAAACCAGCATTCGTAGGCCAACAGACCAAATTCAATTGTAATGTTCAAACCAACAGGATTGATAGCCTCATTAATTATAAAATAATTACAAAGATTAAAAAAAAAAGAAACCTTCCCTCTACCAGCTCTTCCTTTCATTGTCATTTTTAATGGATATTTTCACATCAGAGAGAATGTCATTAGCATAGCTTGATGCCAAGAATTCTTCTTTTATGAGAAGAAATGCTTTCAAGTTTCCACATAATTTGACTTTTTGCAAAATTATAAAATAGAAAGAAGCCTTTAGAATCCATTTAGTCCATCCCTTTGTGCTGTTTTAGATAGATCTAAAGAGTGCTTCACTTGGCAGTACAGCCCTGAAGAGATTTATTTGTTGGATGAGGGAATAAACCCCGCTTCAGCCAAACCTGACCAAGTACAGAGTCCCCATACGCTGCTCTTGTGGGACAGGAATGGTGCTAGATATTAGATGATTTAAAACCTGAGATCTACGTACATTTTATCTGCTATATGTAGTTCCATGGGTAGCTGACTGGCCAAATTCAGCACTGAGGCATTTTACGATGTCAGTGACTGTTTTTATTGAGTTCATGGAATGAACTAAAATAATCAAACGTATTTCACGTTCCATCTCAAATGTTTGATCGAAGAGCTGCCTGAACCCGCCTGGGAGAAACGGTTTGATTTTCTCATCATTTCCAAAACCTCGGCGTCCCCTAAGTCACAGTGGGGCGCTAATGAAGCTGTAGCCCTAGTCGTCTTGGAGCCTGAAAATCTAGGTCCTTGGAAATGACAGCGGGGGTGGGGGGGAGTGAGCCCCTTACCTCAGCCCCGTTGTCTCCATGCTTATTTTTAATTACCTCAAAGCTTTAGAAACATGATCCCGTAAATGCTTTGTGGGAATAGTGGCAAATGCACTCATCATGTGAAATCCATAAATTGCTTATAATCCTCTCAAGATGTTAAAAAAAGCATTAAGTAATTGAAGACAGGAAGTCCTCAGTTAATTATTTAGAGGTGTTATCAATGCTTTAAGTAAACTGAAGCGTCTTCTGCTATCTCGCTGAGCCCAATACCATGGGGAGAAGCAGCAGCAGCAACCATCATCGGCTCATATTCGCTAATGCAAACAGCGCATGGCAGCTTGTCAATAAAAGACCTTTTCATATCACTTATTACTAAACATGTCCACCGGCCTGCACAGAACAATCGGGATGTCAGCGCTGGTGCTGTTTCACTCTGGGCTACCACTGCTTTATACGGGGGGCCTCCTGATGTCAGCACGGAGATCTAGGAGAGGGGAGAGGGATTAACTCAGTAATTAGGGCCACTGAGAAAACAATGAATTAATCATGTCCTCTTTAGCAGCAGATATATTAAGGGCTTATGTGTCTCTTAACTCTAGGGGAAATGTTTTCAAAATAATTCATTAAAAGTTGCTCCTCATTGCATTTTACTTAAAAGAGGAGACTCATCAGTATTAAGTGAGCAAGGAGAGAACAGTTTGCCTCATGTTCCCATCCTCTTAGAAGCTCGTGAAAACCTCCTGTGCTAAAATAGCATAAACCCTAACAATGCCAGTCATAGCCGAAAATGCACTATTAATGTGCTGCAATAGATATCTCACCCATCACTTCTGGGGAAAAAAGAGAACGTCTTTAACCATCAATATCACAAAATGTAGAAATTCTTTATAAAGGGATGTGACATTTAAGGAACTCCACCATACGTTCCCACAGTATCCCACAATTCTGTCATAGCATTTATTATACTTTATTGCAGCATTTTTTTCCTTTGTCTCTGTTCCTCAACTGGTAGGTACCGTTTCTAAGGGCAGAGATGATAGCTTCCTGTCTGCCACTGTATCGCCTGTATTGTGATAGGTGCCTATCGCGGAACTTAACATATATTAAGTGTTCAGAAATATTGGTTGACTGAATAGTAAACGAGTAGCTAAGTGACTCTATTCCAATTTGATTGGAAGGGTCTTTTCTTGGACTGTCTTAGCAGTAGGGTTAACGTTGATCTGTGTTGGGAAAGGGATCTGCCAAAGAAGAAACACATCTAGGGAAGTTTCTTGGAGTGAACTTAATCACTAAGATATTAGCAAGGCCTAAACTGTGACCCTGAACTTTACATAAAAGATAGAATTAAGATATATAGGATATTACAATAGTTTACATATTCTATGTGTAAGGCATCCTAAATATAGATATACAGAAAAGCTTGTACAAGTAGAACTGAAAGCTGTGAAGTTGTCTCACAGTCATTTACAATGCCAGAGTCCCTGTGTTTTGATGTCTACTTCNTTTTCACATTACAACCCAATGTGAGGTAGACAGCTCTCCTCTAAGCAGCGTCCCGGGAAGCCAACTCCTTCCATCTGCTGCTGCTTCATACACGGCCCTGAGGGCACAGTGGAAAGTGGAAGAGAGCAGGTGATGACACCTGTATGGGCCTCACCTGGCTACAGGATGCATCCTTTCTGTACACGAGGCGCACAGACATTGCTAGTCACGTGGCTCCTTGTAGAGTAGCTAGGCTTATAAGTCTCGTGTTCCCAGGGAGAAAAGGCAAATGTGGACATCGCTGAGTGCTGAGCGTTGTTTCTGCCACATCTGTCTACTCCCCAGCTCCCCAAAACCTTTGAGCTGTCCTCTGTGTTAATCCCCTTCCTGTCTCCTTCAACTTTCTGTGCTTCTTTACTGTTAAGGGCTGAGCCTTAAGAGGAATTGGTGATAAATAAAGGTGTTCAGTTCATCATATTTAAATGGAAGTCCTACCTTAGTTTTCTGAAGCAACTTTATTTTGACTGCTGTACCTTTGGGAGAATAATTTAACTCATGTAAGAGTGAAGCTGAATGTAGATCAGTTTTAAGGAGCAAAAAAAATATATATTGGAAATGCGTAACGCTACCTATATAAAGGTAACGGGAAGTAGAGATATGAATAGTAAGAATATCGCCATGTTTTTCTATCCCGTGATTTGGATGATGGAGTATTTCATTTTTTGAGATTAGAACATACAAATACTTAGCAATAACTATTAAAAACCAGAGATTCGTCAGAGAAAAGGTTTACAAATAATAGTACTGATTATAAAGACTGTTCGTGAGCTATTGGGATTTTCTACAACTTGGATAAGGAATACTTTGTGTAAGTCTTCCTTTCCCAACAGGACAGGAAGTGAGGATCCTCAAATATCTCATTCTTTATTTTCTCTAAAACTCTATTAGGNGCTTGCTAACAAAAACTTTTTAGTGTAACTCAGACCTCTCAGCATGGGGACTAGTCACTAACAAAGATGACTGAGGAACTTGTGGAGTTACATAGCCTTTAGGACTATTTGGTAGGTCTTTAGAATATAACCAATGACACTGTAGAATAACTGGATGAGTGCTTTAAAGTAGCACTTACTATCCAGAACTATAATGGACAAAACGCCTTTTCCTGTCTCTTTATGTGGACATTAAAACTGAGCAACAAGCTGTCCTTTACGGAGCACATCGCATGTAACTTCCATAGGCCTGGGTTTTGTTTTCCAAATCATATTTTTATGATCCACAGGCAGACTCTTTGTGGTTTCTTTTTTAACAGACATTTACTCTTGAAAGTAATGTTACTTGAAAGTGTAATTGTGATGAGTTTTGTTACAGTATGCCTCTTTCCTTTAAAAAAGAACCCGATTCCCTGTAGGGAGATTCGGGTAATTTGCAGGCATGGTAATCTCCACTATACTGAAATGTTAAATACTTGGCTTTTCTCCATGCATCTGCCTTTCTCTGTGCTACGCCTGCGATTTCCGACTCTTAATTCAATGCTGAGCACTTGACTGATGTTTTCTTTTCTCCTTCTCCTCTTTGACTTCGGGATTAAGTTACAGTCAGAATGGTTCCTTTGAGACATCTCTTTATGCTCCTCATCTCAGCCTGATCAATTCATGAGTACCTTTCAATCGCTGTGCCCTGTTCATTGCCTGTTGCTAATATTTCATATATATCTCATTTTAAGGACTGCGGATAGAGACTTACTTAAAATGACAGCAAATTCCAGTTGAAATGTGTTGATTTTATTGAGCTTTACAGAGCCATATATAGGAAAGGTCATC
>NW_017732372.1:611144-613185 GCF_001890085.2 Hipposideros armiger | reverse complement strand
CGTGGAACAAATTTCCCACTCACTTGCCTCATGTTCAAATCTGTTATTAAAATGCTTTGAACGGAACCATAAGAGATGTTCAGATCCTCAGAAATTTCCCTAATAGTCAATCGCCTGTTGATCAAATTATTTTGCTTACTCTTTCAACATTCTCTTGGGTTTTTGATGTTGAAGGATGTCCTGATCTCTCCTCATCTTCAATCAATTCACAACCATTACAAAACCACTTGGACCACTTATTAACCATCTTCATGGTCACTGCAGTATCACCATAAACTAATTTTAATATTTCATGTGTTTCCATAGCACTTTTTTGCATTTTGAAAGAAAATTTCATGTTAATGCGTTGTTTGTGATCCATGATTTACGGTGCACTTTAAAACACACCTTCTCTCAGGCCAGCCAAGTGGTGCATTGGTTAGGAGTTGGCTTGGGACGCCAGCTCTGAGGAGCAGGGCCCCGGTTCAGATTCCACATGAGGGCCAGTGATGCTGAACCCTCTACAGCTAAGATGGTGAACAGCAGCTCGACCTGGAGCTGGGCTGCCGTGAGTCGCCAGCGACAGTGTGGGCTGCAGTCCCTGCTGCAGTGGGCTGCCATCAGCCACTGTGTGTGGCTAGCAGCCAGTGTGAGCGGCTGGGAGCTGGTATGAGCTGCCAAGAGCCTCCATGAGTGTCCATTCAGAGGCCAGCAACCAATCTGCCTCACCCGGGAAGAGCGCAATGATAATACCAACATGGGCCAGTGAAGCAAAGTCCTCCACAACTAGACTGAAGAACAAAACGACAGCAACTTGTCTGTTCCACTTCCCCTAACTCCCCAGCGCTGTTCCCCTCCCCCAATTCCCCAATAAAATCTTTAAAAAAACAAACAAAGAAACAAAAAAAACCCACACCTTCTCTCAACCATAGCTTACACCCGACTGACTGCACTGAACAAGTTGAAACTTGTCACACACTGTTACTAAGGTTCGTTGTGCCACTTCCTATATTAAAGATCCCTGCCTTTTTGTTGGATGGCACTCAGCAGCAGCATTCACCATATTTTTTTTATCACACCTGTAATAGAGGAAGCAGAAGGAGAAGAGTGAGAGCAAGAAATTGAAAACCTATTTGAAGAAATAATGANCTGAAAATTTGAGTTCTGCCTTCTACTTTTGGGAGGAGAATTGAAGAGAAGATAGACAGCCACATAAATATGAAGAAGGCACACTACATATTTAGCCTACATCATTTCTAAATAAGTATAGAGTAGGCCCCCTTGTCCGTGGTTTTGCTTTCTGTGGTTTCAGTTACCCACCATCCAAAAATATTAAATGGAAAATTCCAGAAATAAATAATAAGTTTTAAACTGTGCCCCATTCTGAGTAGTGTGACAAAATCTTACACTGTCTCACTCTGTCCTGCCTGAGAAGTGAATCATCCTTTGTCCAGTGTTAGTCAGTTAGTAGCCTCTTGGTTATCAGATCAACTGTCGCAGTACTGTTCAAATAACTCTTATAGTAGCCTAATGCTATGTCACAATGCCTATGCCATTCACCTCACTTCATCACATCACATAGGCATTATATCATCTCATATCATCACAAGAAGGGTGAGTACAATACAATAAGATGTTTTAAGAGAGACCACATTCACATAACTTTTATTAGTATATTGTTATAATTGTTCTTTTATTTATTATTTGCTGTTGTTTTTAATCTCTTACTGTGCCTAATTTATAAATTAAATGTTATCATAGGTATGTATGTATGGGAAAAAACAGTATATATAGGGTTTGGTACTATCCATGGTTTCAGGCTTCCACTGGGGGTCTTGAAACATACCCCCCACCAGTAAGAGAACTACTGTAGTTTTGTTTCTTTTGAAATTCTACAAATTTTGTTTCTTTTCTTTCTCTAGCTGATTTTGGCAGAAGCTAGAAAAGTATTAAATAGTAACAGTGATAATAGTCATCCTTGTTTTATTCTGATTTTAAAGGGAATGATTCTTCATCTCACCATTAGGTCTAATATTATAGATTTTTACTACATAATCTTTAT
>NW_017732372.1:607846-609034 GCF_001890085.2 Hipposideros armiger | reverse complement strand
TTTATATTTTTCTTGAGGTATAATTAATATATAACAATATACTAGTTTTGAGGGTATAAATAATGATTCAATATTTGTATATATTGTGAAATGATCACCACAATAAATCCAGTTAATATTTGAAAGTCACGAAGACAATAGATCTTATAAGTTCTTATTACAAGAAAAAAATGGTAGCTATGTATGGTAATGGATATAAGCTAGACATTGCCCATGTTTAATTCAGTTATTTGTCCTTTCTATCATTGAGTTGCAATACTTCTTTACACATAGTTTTTTTCCTTGTAAATCTACATATTTTTGGTATCCAAATCCAGTTTTTGGCAATATTTACATTTATCAGATTTCTATGAGATTATGAGGTGTGATCAAACAATAAGGTGAATGTTTAAATAAAAAAATTATTAAAGTAAAAGACACATTGCCATTAATCCCCCTCAAAATATGCCCCCTTGCTTCAAACACACTTATCCCATCATTCATGTCACTTTCTGAAGCAGTTCTGGAAGTTCTCTTTTGTGAGTGTCTTTAGTTGTGCTATTGTAGCTGATTTGATGTCCTGAATGACTTTGACTTTCAGGAAGAGCCAGAAGTTGCACAGTGCCAGATCTGGTGAATAAGATGATGAGGACACACTTGTAATGTTTTCATTTGACAGAAATTGCCCTGCCAGAAGTGATGTGTGACACAGAGCATTGTGATGATAGAGGATGAAACTGTTTGCCCATTTCTCAGGATGTTTTCTAAGCACATCAGTTCTTAAACAATCTAATAAGGCCTTATAATATTCAGAGTTCACCATAGTGTTCCTGGGTACAAACTCAGCTCGCATGATTCCATCAAGATCAGAAAACACTATTAACATCACCTTGATGTTAGATCTTGATTGACATGCTTTTTTCACACAAGGAGAAATGGGTGCTTTCCATTGAGAACTATGAACCTTGGTCTAAAGATCATAACCATAGACCCAAGTTTCATCTCCCATGATGACGTCTTAAAAAGCTGGAATCTGAAGCGGCACAATCGTGCAACTCCAACAAAATTGACAAACGCTGTTGCTTTTATTCAACAGTCAAAACGCGTGGAACAAATTTCCCACTCACTTGCCTCATGTTCAAATCTGTTATTAAAATGCTTTGAACGGAACCATAAGAGATGTTCAGATCCTCAGAAATTTCCCTAATA
>NW_017732372.1:605111-606021 GCF_001890085.2 Hipposideros armiger | reverse complement strand
GTTCTTTGCAGCATTATTTACCTAAGCCAAGATATGAAGGCAACCTGGGTGTCCATCGATTGATGAATGGATAAAGAAGAGGTGGTACATATATATAGTAGAATATCATTCAGCCATAAAAAAGAATAAAATCTTGCCATTTGCAACAACATGTTTGGACCTAGAGGGTATTATGTTGAGTGGAGTAAGTCAGAAAGAGAAAGACAAATACCATATGATTTCACTTATATGTGGAATCCAAAGAACAAAACAAACAAAACAAAACAGAAACAAACTGATACAGAGAACATTTTGAGGGTTGCCAGATGGAAGGGGGTCTGGGGATTGGGTGAAAAAGGGGAAGAGATTAAGAAGTACAAAGTGGTAATTACAAAATAGTCATGGGCATGTAAAGTATAGCATAAGGCATATGGTCAATAATATAATAACTATGTATGATGTCAGATGAGTACTAGATTTATCTGGGTAATCATTTCATAAGTTATATAAATGTCTAATCACTATGTTGTACACCTGAAACTATTATAATACTGTATGTCAACTGTAATTGAAAAATAAAAATTATTCAAAAAGAACTGCTTTATATTGTTTTTTAAAGCCAGTACTCAATAGCACCATCTACTGTTAACATAGTGAACTCTAATAGCAGTGGGAAGAGTATTAGACTCTCAGATCTTCATGTTGATATATATACGAGAAATTCTCTAGTCACAGCTTTCTAAGCTTACAGATAAAGAATGTGAGGCCCAGAAAAGATAAGTAACTTGTCAAAAGTCACAGATTTCTTGGTAAGATGATGTATATTATTGCAAATGAAAATAGGCACTTTCAAAGCAAGGAAACATATGGAAAAGCAATTTATCGTAGTGATCAAGTCTCTAGGGCAGCGGTTCTCAACCTTCCTAATGCC
>NW_017732372.1:600438-602088 GCF_001890085.2 Hipposideros armiger | reverse complement strand
CACCACTGTGACAGCACCGACCTTGAGTGCAGACACGTCCGGTACCCCTAGAACCTCGCTCTGTTTTGCCAATCACCTGCAAGAGAACCGGGTCTAAAGCCGCGTGCCTCGTAGCCCCGCCCAGTTGGGGGCCCACCCACCTTGCCACTTCCGGCGCTAGCCTCCCAACCGGCCTCCGTCGCTCTTCACTTCCCTCTCCTGGACTCTCTTTCCCCGCCCCTATCTCCTCCTTTAACGCCGTCACGTGAGGGGCGAGCGCGGGGACTGCCGGGAATAGTACTTCTGGTGGGTCAGGGTTCGGCCTCAACATGGCGGTTCCGGTCAGGCAGTGACCAAGGATTTGCCGTCCGGAGGATTAGCTGGCGATTGTCGTCGTCTCTACCTATCACGGTGGAATGTGAGGACGCCGGGGAGAGCGCTGAGGAGCGGCGGTGACAGGGAGGGGTGTGTGGTGTGTGCTCCGGAAGCCGAGACGGCGGCATCTAGCCCTTCTATTGGTCTCAAGGCTTCGGTGCGGGGCCCCGCCCGGCCGGGCTAGGCCGGCGGGCGGCGGCAGTAGCTGCTGCAGCCGCAGGATTAGCCTCTGAAGAGTCGGCCGGAGGGCGGGCGCCGCCGCTGCCTTACCACGGCGATGGCCCAGTGTGTACAATCGGTGCAAGAGCTAATCCCGGACTCTTTCGTCCCCTGTGTCGCCGCGCTGTGCAGCGAAGAAGCCGAGCGGCTCACTCGTCTCAATCACCTTAGCTTTGCGGAGTTGCTTAAGCCCTTCTCTCGCCTCACTTCCGAGGGTATGTGGTCTTTTATTCACTGAGCTCCCGCCAAGCCGGGGCCGAGGGAATAAATTGGGGGCCATCAGGGAAGAGAAGGGCTATGTTTACATCACGGAGCCGGTGGAGTGGCGTCTGGGGCTGGGGCTCGGTGGCGGCTGGAGGAGGGGCCAGGAGTAAGGTTGTCAAGACAGCGCGGTCCTAATCTCCAGTTTCCAGGCACTTTCCTCCTATTCCCAAATAAACCGAACTGTTAGGTAATTCCTGTAAAGAAAAGCGTGAGAGCCCCGTAGAAGGGCGTTCAGACTGTTCTCAGGGGCCATAAGAGAGGGCATTAGAAAGTTGCATGACAGGTAAGGGTAGAAAGATGCTGCCTCTTAGACCGATGAGGTCTTAGTAAAGAAGACGAATATTCTTCCTCTGGTGTTAAATCGGACTTTCAGAGTTGTTTGGAGAATTACATTTTTCTAGCAATGAGGGTCCTGTCTTTCCAAGCTTTTGTTTATTTTACTTTTTTCTTTGAAAATTTAAACATTTTGTTAAGTATATAATATTTTACTTAACCTCTCAAGAAAATAAATATTATATAAATAATAAAACTTGCAACAGCCTTTGCCTAATGGACGAGGAAGTAAGGACAAGGTGTTGTGAAGTTAATCTAGATAGGTCGATTTATAGGGATGGAAAGGCCCTAAAATTTATTTTTTCTCATAAAAGTTAAATGAACAGGAGAACTGTCTTTTATTGAGGAGCTACCCGTATTCTCTAGCTTTAGATTCTTTATTAGGGAAAAATAAGTGTAATAAAACTCCCAAGTATGATTGAACCAAGTCTTTACCAGTACTTTGCAAACAGAACATAGCAACGTATAGGTCAAGTTCTT
>NW_017732372.1:593219-599130 GCF_001890085.2 Hipposideros armiger | reverse complement strand
TGGCATTAGAAGTTTGGCTAAAAGGACTTAATTTTTCTGTGGTTTAGCTTTTTGTTGGTAAATAAATCTTGGGGCTGTTTACCATGCAAAAAAGGCTGCCTTTTTGTCTCAAACATGGAGATTCCCCTAATTATGCTAAGACTTAAAGAATTTATATTCATTGTTTGAATATAAATTTTGTGATCCTAATACTACTTGAGACATTTCCACTGGGTGTCTATTTCAAAGAGTAGTGTTAGTGTTACTTAATCAAACCATACTGTTTTTCCTGTTTATAATGATAGTTTTTTGATAATTTTACACTGTTTTAACATACCATTTAGACATAAGATTTAAGAAAATTTTACTTAAACACTAACTTTTGAAAGAACTTGACTTTCATTTTTGAAAAGCATTACTTTAAGATTTACTGTGAAATATTTTAAGGGATTAAAAATATAAGAATAGAATGTAGTTTTTATGTAAAATCTTGAATATTTTCTGAGTGAACTATCAAAAGTGGCAAATTAGACTAGGAAATGACCTTTGAAGGATACTTAATGCCTCTAGTTTTAAGTTTTTTTAGAAAGTAGAAATATTTCATCAATCTTAACTACCATGTTAGTGTAACTAGGTGATTACCCTCCAAGTTTTTCAAGTACCAAAGTTCAAGTCAGCTTTTCAAAATTTAGATACATATATACGAGTATGTTGTTTGTGTCATTTTTGTACACATTTGATTTTATTCAGCAATCAAGGTTTTCTTTATGCAATAAAGTTTTGTGTGCTAGGTAAAAACATGAAAGATACGATTTAATTTTTGAAAATATATTCCCTAGAACACCCTAAATATGAATTTTGCTCCCTAAAAATGAATTTTGGGGTCAGGTAAGTTTGCTGAATATAGCATGTGTTTGGGAGAATAACAGTGTCATTTAACACATTAAAGGCTGTGGGAAAACCTGTTATAAAGAGACTATTTAAAAACTTAATCCAGTATTTCCCAAATTTATTTGAACATGGAATCAGTATTTCAGAAACAACTCTTGAGGAAATAAATAGTATTCCAGGGAGCAGCGCATACTGGGAAATATTACTTCATAATATAGTATTAAAAAAACTATATGGTAAGATAAAGTAGAACTAAATTTCACTTTGAAATTGAGATGTTATATGATATATAAAGTCACCTTTTGTGCTGTTATAATCTTAACAAAGCCTTAATATAAGTTCTGAAGCTTTTGAATGTTTTTGTGTGTGATTTTAGAGCATTTCTCTTAATCATTCTTAACTCTTTTCTCCTCTTCAGTAGGTTGGTTTTGTGATACTTCAGTATATTACTTATTTATTGTGTAACAAATGACCCCAACATTTAGCACCCTAAAATGAAAGCATTTATTATTTCTGGTTCTCAGGAATCTGGGAGTGGCTTGTTTAGCTGGATGCTTCTGGCTCAGGTCTCTTGAGGTTGCAGGGGAGCTGTCAGCAAAGGCTACAGTCATTTGGGGCGGGAGGATCCTCTTTCAGGCTTACTCGTTTGGTTGTTAGCAAGTATCACTTCCTCACTGGATGGCCAGAGACCTGGGTTCTGTGCCATGTGGGCCTCTCCATAGGTTCCTTGAGTATCCCCATGGCATATCAGTTAGCTTCTCCCAGAGAGAGTGATCAGAGAGAGAACTCAGGATGGAAGCTGTACTCTTTTATAACCTTATCTCAGAAGTGATATACCATTACTTTTGCTGTGTTCTGTTGGTCACACATACCAACCCTGGGATGTGGGAAGGGACTACACAAGAGTGTGATAACAGGAAATGTCAGGATCATTGGGGACCATTTCAGAGGCTGGCTGCCATACCTATTAACTCATTTTTGAATTTATTAGTAGGATTACCTTATAAACCCACTCTGAATATAGGGCAAAACTAAAATGTCCCTTTTGTGTTAACACTTACGTATACTAAAAGATAATTAGCCGATTTAAAATTTTGAGAGAAGATTAATACCTACATGGTTACTTAGGTTATACAACAGCTGTGGACCAACTTTAAGATACATAATTGTCTGTTTCTAAAAATATAAAAAATTCACGTTTGTTTTTTTTTTCTTCATGGTTTTTGGTTTCTCTGTTTCATAGTTAGACTAGCTGGGAAGTATAATTAGGGAGAGAGTCCTGTGTGTGTTTATTTGAATTAGAAAACATAAACAATTACAGAAAAATGCAGAGAATACAAGAAACATCCAGCTCCCCACTACCCAGAACCAACAAATATTAACCTCCTTGTCATATTTGCGTTGTATCTTTTCCTTTCCTTTAAAAAGAAATCAAACACAGGTGCAGTTGAAGACACCTTTTTACCTTTCCTTTGTTCCATTTCCTTCCTTCCTTCGCAGGCAACCATTATAATGGAATTTACATGTACTTTATTTGTACTTTCTGTACACATATTTGTGTTTACAATACAAATGCAAGTATTCCATTTATAGTATTAAAAGTATTTTTGTTTTATAATTTTTAATTAAAAGTTTAGAAATCAACAGAGAACACACAGGAAATTTAAGAAGTCAGTTTCTATAGATTTAACTATTTACAATATAGACAAGGTCTAAACTTAAAAGTTTGGTATAAAACATTTTCCATTGGGAATGAAAGTGCCATATATATTTTTTTATGGTATCCAAAGCCAGTTTTCCCGAGTTGCTTCTTATTTGTATACGATGATCCATGATGTACTTGAAATAGTGTGTGTGTGGCTAACCCTCTGAAGTAGGTGTTTAATCACATGTTCTAGATGAGGAAATTGAAGAGTAGAAAAGTTAAAAAGTTATTTAGGATAATCCTGTTAATAAGGATTTAAAATAAAGCCTGACTCCAAAAGCTGACGCCTTAATCAATATAATGGGATGCTTATAATACTACTACAGAAGCTAATCACCTTGTCTGATTATATGAAAAAATGTGCACACATCTCCTCCTGTTCACTGTGGATACTGTCTTCTTGGTATAATCTCCTAAGAACCTATTCCCTGGCCAGAAGCTCAGAACCACTGGTTGTAAATCCCATTGGCTGAGGCTAGGCATATAGCAGGGTGGAGGCAGGAGGTATATCAGGGGTGGGAGAAGGGATTTGGGCACTGATTTTGTTTTTTTAATAGCCTTTATTTTTTTAGGGCAGTTTTAGGTTCACAGCCAAATTAAGCAGAAAGTAAAGAGCGTTTCCATATACCTCCTGGTCCAGCAAGCATACAGTCTCCGTCACTATCACCATCCCCACCAGAGTGGGCATTGATTTTTATGATAGTGGAATCGGGGCTGAGAATGCAGCAGCACACTAGGGGAAATAGAGAAATCCCGAACGTAGCATTTAATTCCCCTTTTTTATCTCCTCTTTCTTCCCCTTTACTATTTTTTGTGTTGATACGACAGACTTCACACTGCCCTGGACTAGCCTTAGGGTGAGGTGAGAACGAGAAATCTGGTACTGATGGTGGTTGGCTCCTGACAACTCCAAACAAGAGGAAGGAAAGGACCCACTGTAGGGATGTTGTGAGCAGTAGCATTGGGGAGATGGTTAGACTGTCTGGCTACCCTTTTGGTTATAAAGGAATGTTACAAGTCAGTTGCATTTGTGGAACACTGTTCCATTTGGAATTTCTGGTTTCTGATTTGAGCATCCTTTTTGTTGGTAAACCATTAACCCAATTTTTTATTATTGTTGTTACAGTTGGGTTGTTTTGCGTTGTGTAGAATTAATTTCAAGGTTTTTTTTTCTTTTCTTAAAAGTTCATATGAGAGATCCTAATAATCAACTTCACATAATTAAAAATTTGAAGATAGCAGTAAGCAACATTATCACCCAGCCACCTCAGCCTGGAGCCATTCGGAAGCTTTTGAACGATGTTGTTTCTGGCAGTCAGCCGGCTGAAGGATTAGTAGCTAATGTGATCACGGCAGGAGATTATGATCTCAACATCAGTGGTATGTAATAAGGTTTATTATTTATTATTTCTTAAATGAATGTTTCTTTTTTAGAAAAAGTAATTCTGTGACTGGAAAATCATTTGACATTTAAGTGCTTACTGAGTGATAGAGCCTAGGAATACAGTACAGTAAGGATGGAAATAAACAGTCCTTACTTTTAAGGAAGTTACAGTCTAGAGCAGCGGTTCTCAACCTGTGGGTCGCGACCTCTTTGGGGGTCGAACGACCCTTTCACAGGGGTCACCGGGTACTCGTATGTGGGCGTATCTGCATGTGGGCCTGGAGACGGATAGAGGAGCGGTGTCTCGGTTCCTAAGACCATCGAGAATATGTGTTTTCCGATAGTCTTAGGCGACCTCTGTAAAAGGTTGAGAACCGCTGGTCTAGTGAGTAGGCAGCCATTCAAACTATGAATTACATGATTTGGTTTTATTTTTTCATAATGAATATGTTTCTGTAGTTTTAATTGTAAAGCTCCACGAGGGCAGGAGCTTTGGCTCTTTACTTTATTTCCAGTACCTAAAGTATGCTTAGAACGTGTGTATACTAAATACTTCTTGAATGAAAGAATGAACAGATAAAAACAACGTATTTTTTTGTGTGACATAAGTAATACTATAATTAAATAAAAAGAAATAAGATTTTTTTATCTTAGTATTAAGTGGAGGGAATGTTTATAATATATGAATAAATCTTTTCTGAGTGCTTAATCTGAATGGTAAATATTTTCATGATAAGATTGATAGGTAAAATGATATATTGATATGTAAAGTGAGTTAGCAATATTTGGCATGACCCTTTCAGTATGAAAAAGACTTAATAGAGGGACATAAGATCGATTTTTAGAAGGAAAAGATGTAAAGTACATCATCTGCTCAGGATATTTCAGCAGTGTAATAAAATCTTTTTAGGTCAGTACAATTTATAATCTAATATTTTAACATATCCTAAATGCATAAACGATTTTCCTAAACATACGAAGAGAATTTAAGTGTTATGATTTAGGTTATGAAGTTAGTTGGTTGCACTTGTGTAGTTAGAAATATTTGTAGAATTATTTTGTTTAAATGTTAATAATTTTTCTTTTTTCTATGTCATTTTAATTCAAACAGGATAAATTAACTTGATCATTTTAAGTTTAGAATATTACGGTTATCTTTATAAATCTAAAGACTCTGAATTTCAGGATACATATTTTGAGCAGTTCTTGACATAACATGTTTTCAAGACAAGGCAAAATTTGGATTTTCTGGAAGAAAGTGATGGAATTTGAACTGTTTATTTCCCTGTTATCAATGGGAAACTCATGTTGAAGTGTAAAGGGCAGTGAATCTAATGCCAGAGTGTCCCAAGTTTTTATACTACCATTGCCATTAGTTAATTGGATAGCTTGAATAAGCCACTGATTCAGACTTGGTTTCATTCTTTGGAAACCAGAAAATTTGGCTAGATTCTTTCTCAAGGCCTCTCCTAGACCTTTCATCTTGTGATTCTATTTTAGAGGTTCTTTAATATTTTTGTTATTCATGCAATGAATACTTATTGATTTTCTACTATATGCTTTGAATTGAGATATAGCGATGAATAAGACATGTTGTATGAGCTCATAATTTGGTGCGGAGACAAATATGTAAATCAGCAATCATAATACATTTTAATTTCCAATACATTTTAATCACAATACATTGTAATAGGGATATGTCATAGCTGATATGCCAAAGTGGGGAATTAACTATCATATTTAAAAAATAAATAAAAATACCTGTTTTATGCTGCAGATATCTTCTAATCTCTAAAGCTTATAATACTTTTTATTCTTGAAACATTTAATTTATCAAAATGATATATGCACATAGACATAGTGCTAAAAAGACTTACTGTAAGAAAAAACAACAAAAGTGATCTGCTGTCTGTGCCCCTACCCCACCAGTTTTTTTTAGTGGTTTTTATTTG
>NW_017732372.1:590568-591649 GCF_001890085.2 Hipposideros armiger | reverse complement strand
GAGACCAATGTATATTTCCTTTTATCGCACACAGATAAATTTATCAAATAATCCGTTTATCAAGATCTCCTTCCTAAAATGATAGCATCCTTCAGTGGAGGGGAAAATTTGGTTCTTGGGGGGGCAAAAAATAATAGATATTACAATGGTTTGTGGCTCTTCAAAGGACCATGGTACATAAATAGATACACAGTATATCTGTGGTATTAAAGTATTTTTTTGTGGGGAAGCACCAATTAAGAAAGAAAAGGCTTATGGGGTAGATAATGAAACAAAAGTTGCTAAACATCATTTTACTTCATCTTAAACTGGTTACTCTCCAAGGCATGCTCTACAACTGTTATCCTGGGGGTTTCCTTCTCTTCTCTGTAGCCTCGCTCTCATTCATACCCTTTTTGGTACATTTTCTTGATTTGGTGAAGGACACTTCTAATAGAAAGGTTGCTTAGATGGTAAAATTTTTGAGAAATGAATGTCTGAAAATGTTCTGTTCTTTTATATTTGATTGGTAGTTTGTATATATTATATTGCTTAGAATTAACTTCTCAGAATTGTTTCACTTTCTTGAAGCTTCTAGTGGTATTGTAAAGAAATTATACTATTGGGTTGTCAGAAAAGTCATGATGTATTTTTTCTATGTTTGTTGCAAAAATGTGTCATGACTTTTCCAACAACCCAATATATATATATCCCAATATTCCCTCCACCCTTTGAAGCGCTTAGAAGCTCTTTATCCCTGTTATTTTGAAGTGTCGTGTTGGGCCAGATTTAATTCCTTTTTCACTCATTGTACTGAGTAGCCCCTTTTGATAACCTGGTCATGCATACTCTTTAGTCCTCAGAAATGCTCTTGTGTTTTTCTTTGTTAATTTCTTCCCTGTTTTTTTTTTTTTTTTCCTGGAACTACTTATTGTTAGTTGGCTGTGGAACTTCCTGTGTTGCTTCTCTAAAGTTTTCATTGTCTGATGTTGTCCATCTCCATGTCTTATGTCTTTTTGTATTACTTTCTGGGGGATATCCTTGACTTTATTTTCTGACCCTTTTGTTGAAATTTTAATGTTCATTGTCCTTTTTTTTAAAC
>NW_017732372.1:583051-588013 GCF_001890085.2 Hipposideros armiger | reverse complement strand
CAGGGCCCTCTGGCATCCCAAGCGAGTTCTTAACCATCGCGCCACTCGGCCGGCCCGAGAACTTTTCATTTTTAGCCTGTATTAGCAAAGAAAAGAAAATTAACAATGGAAAGCAAAATTTTTCACAATTATTAGACAAATGAGAAGATGAGTGCAGTGAAACTGCAGCATTCTAGACTAACACTGTCCAGTAGAACTATGTGACCCACAGTGTTCTGTGGCTACAGTAAAGAATGTGAAAAAATGGGTGAAATTAATAATGTTTTATTTAACCCAGTATATATAAGATATTTCAATATGTAATCAGTAGAAATTTTTATTCTTTTGTACTACTGTCTTTGAAATCTTAATGTGTATTTTATACCTACAGTGCATCTCGATTCAGATAAGCCACATTTCAGGCACCCGCTAGCCACATGTGGCTAATGGCTACCTACGTATTAGACAGCCTAGCTCTAGACTAATGACTGGTGAATTGATCATGAAGTAGATCTTATACAGAAACCTTAGTTTATGAGTCTTCAGATGACAATATCTAATACGAATTTCATCAAACTCAAAAATTGATGACTGAACAATATTTCTAATTCAACAAGAAGGACATCACATAATATTTTGAAACGAGCCTAGAAGATCCTATTTTGTTAAAGGACATGTCACAGCATTCTTTCATCTTTTATGATGTTTGTTTAACAAAATTTACTCCATAAAGCTTGTAAGTGACAAATGTTGAAGGCAGGTATGTGTATGAAGATGATGGGAAGGAATTAGATGATATTGAAATAAAAAATTAATTAGATTGATCATTCTGTTTACTTACTGTTAAGGCTAGACAATGAAAATGTTTTTCAGTGATGGAGCAAATAAGATAGATGACCTTTTCCTCATCAGCAAACTTGTGAGCCATCAATTTTTTCCAAAATGTTGCACCTTGACTATGAAAGTGCAAGAAGAACCAGAAGTAATGATAAAACTAGAACTTGTTAGAGGTGTATTTGAATCTGGAATAAGTATTTACATAATGGATTTGTTCCAGGCTCATGCATGACAGTTTGTTGCATTCAAAGAATGTTGCCTAATTCAGGTATATACCTTTAAAACCAGGAATATATGGAATACAATTTGAGTTTGCTGTGTTTAAATTCTTAGTAAAATTTCTAAAGTTATTTTTACTGTGCCCTTGTTCTTAATTCTGTAAATAATTTGTAACGTGAATTAAAAATACAGTAAAATATCAAGGGTCAGTTAGATCCAGATGGTAAATGACAATGAGTATATTTTTCCCTGATATACTGAGGATTAAAAGGAATATAATTTGAAAAGAAGACAATTTATTTTAAAAAATCTTTCACTGTGGTGTCTGAGAAATTTAAAAATTGGGCATAAATAATCATGACACTCATCTTTTTAGAATACTTTGATTTTTGCTGATTTTTCTGAAAACATTTGATTAGAAATAGTCTCCTCAAGAATAGTTCTCAAGGGATTTGTTAAAACACAAGGTCAGTTTAGTATTCTTTAGTTTTTCATATTATTCAAGATCTTTTATGATTTGCAAAATGCTCATAAATTTTATAGGAGTTCTGGTTTTAGTTTATTGTAGTTTTTGTATTCTAAGATTCTCAAACTGTATTTTCTGATAATCACAGAGTTGCGTGTCAAATTTTTTTTGACTTTGAGGTTGTACATTTATCAAATAAAATAATTTACATTTAATTGTTAAATTCCTTTATGTGTATATTTTCATCCTGAGTATATATTAAGTTTTGGTATATCTACTACTGTTTATCTAAAGTTAGTCATAAATGCCAACATTATTTGGAATTTATTAATATTTCTTAGGTGTTTGTTGTTTTTTTTCAATCTGAATAGTGCTTTTCTGGCACTTTCAGCTTTTGTGAATGATTAAGAAGGGAAAATATGTGATTTATAGGTGATTTTTATATTTAGGATATTCAGTCTTTTTCACCCGCAGATTTGGAGTTACTAAGTGTTTTTGGTTTCAATAGGATGAAGACCCGAGTTGGTAAACCCGAGGTTTAGCTCACTGCTCGCCCTTGTTAGATATTTATTGGGAACACTAATAAGTCTGTGTCCTGTTATTGATGCTAAGAAGGGAACAGAGAAGTGGAATGGGCTGCATTTTGTGAGCATGGGTGGAGGATAGAGCATTATGTCTTTTTCTAGCTCTTAGCCTCCTTACTCTTCTTACCAAGACAAAGTACGTTCTGCATAGAGAAACTGGTAGGATAACATGGTTGCTGTTTCAGCTCCAGAGAAAGAACACGTAGAGATGGAAATGGGTATGGGCAAAATACTGATTTCATCCCAAAATAAGTACCTGTGCAAGAGAATTTCTAAAGGGAGACGACTGTCACTAAACGTTAGTCTTTTGTTAATATAAAACATTTTAAAACTATTATTATATCCACTTTGTGTAAAAATGTCATTTGAAAAAGTAAAAAACAGAAGGGTGCCCTTGATTCATTGGCATGTAAAATAATAGAAAGACTTTTTAATTAGCCGCTTAAGGAAACATGAGGTGAAGGGAAAACCTACCTTATAAACCTGAATGTGACCTACCTGAAGGTTAGAACCCACTTCTGCCATATATATTTAAAAATGTTCCCTTTGTTCCTCATACTCAGTGTCGTCTTGTACCAGTATTTGAAAGTATTATTTCAATTTAAGAACGCGTATATGTGTGTGTATACTTGCTTTTTAATTTTTATTTCATTTTATTTTTAATTATGTAGACATTTATATGGTTCCAAAGTCAGAACTCTAAAAAAGGTGAATTCATTGAGTTCTCATGTTCCCTCTCCCCTTTCTCTTGTCTCCCTTATATGTAATGGAATTTATTAGATTTATCCTTCTATTGTTTCTTTGACAATATAAGCAAATACATGTGTGGTTCTTTATGTTTTCTTCCCTTTCTTACACTAACATGTATACTTTTCTGTTGTTACTTTTTTCACTTAACAGTATATCTGAGAGAGCACTTTATCATAATATATAGAGGGATTTTCCCGTTTCTCTTACGGCTGGATAGTACTCCATTTAATGGATGTCCCTCTTGATGGATTAGTGGGTTTTCTAGTGTTTTGTTACAGGTAGTGGTGCAATGAATAGCTATTTTGGAAGATCAAATTTGTTTATTTAGAACTGCCCAACCCATCATGAAACAAACCCTTTTTCATATGTCTACAATTTATCTGTTATTTGTTAAATTTAAGCAGCGTTGAAACAACAAAGTACATAGAAAAATAATCAAAAAGAGAAAGTNGTTCTTGTTTCATGTTGTGGTATCTTAACTCTGAGGATATTAATAAATTGTTGTTTTTAAGTTTCCTTCTATCTTGTGATTTTTCTCATTTGTATTATTTTTCAGTTTGTTTGGTCTCTTTTTCATATTGGAAACTTACCTCAAATGTCTCATGAGCCCTTGGCATTTTTTTTCTATTTCAAATTGAAGCATTAAAACCCTGACTGGGCAAAACAAAACTTGTCAGCTGGGGTACTTCTTTATTGGGTGGTGAGGCCATGAGTAGGCTTGAAGGTTGCCCAATTATTATTACTCATAGTTCTTTATGTGGGAACATTTAGTTTCCCCAGAGAAGGTTTCTCAAATCTGATATATGGCTATCTGTATTCTGGGGGTGGGCTTATTATTTTTTTAAAGCAGTGTTATTATTAAAGTGGTTTGGTAGCTAGTTTATTCTAACAATGTGGTCATAATTTGGTGGTGAGAAATTATTTTATCTTGGTATATTACTTATATTTTCAGGTCCTGCCAACATCTCCACATAAGGAAGGATTGAGTGCAATTTGTCTTTAAAAGCAGGTGGAGGCACTACTGTAGCTGAATTCTTTAGGCAGATTTTAAAAAGAACCCTGGATGGTTTGGATAAAATTACATGCCAGAAGAAAAGTTTCTTCGGCTTCTTTCCCTGATTCTTTAAGGCATCTTCCTTCAACTTTATTGTTATGTTGGTCTTGAAGACTGGGAATGTGATATACTGAAGCACTGAATTCATTTTAAAAATATTTCATTATAACAGTAATAGTTTTTGGAAATTTAAGAGTGATTTCCATCCATTTTAAATAAGATATTTATTATATGTCTAGAAATACACTTCTAATTTTTGTCATTAATGTGTGTCAGCATACTTTTTACCCATTCTATTTAAGAAGTACATGTTACATACATATTTACCTCATAAGCCTAGCTTAACAGTGCCATGTTTTCTTCATCAGATCGGTCAATTAAAGCTAGTGTTCCTTGGTACAGTATTTGGAAAGACACAGTGACGAAATTGAAAGAATCCTCGTTATACACAGGTATTTCCTATGGTAGTCTTATCAGTTTTCCAGATTGTTCTCACTCTACTCCTTTCCTATTATCTTTTTTTCTGCTCAGCTACTACTTTTTTGTATTTGTCCAAATTAACACATCTGCCTAATTTTTCTAAAACAGAGTCAGTCTGGTGATGCTTGTTCTACTTTATGTTATTTATCCTATCATCTATTGTATTTACTCTTGATTTACAACATTATCTGATAAATCCAGGCACTGTTTTTGAATAGTATAATTTGGGTTGCATCTTATTTCTACCAGAAGGAAAAACTGTTTTTCTCCCCCTTAAGTGTGTAGTATACTTTTTCTGATTGCTTTTATATTAATTGCTATTACTCTGTAAAATATCATGATACTTTGGAGAATAGTCATGTGTAAACAGTATTTTAGAGGATTGCTTCGATATTCTTTAACATTTTTTCCTAAAATTTTACTTAAGAGCAAAAGCATAAAGAACTCTTTTAAAAAGTGACAATTATTTAAAATGATTGTGCAAGATATAGGAAATTAGTGGGTTTTTCCTCCAGTATTTTGAAGTATTCTGCTATATTACATCATCCTGTGAATTATTTATCAATTATCAATTACTCTGAATAGAAGAAAGT
>NW_017732372.1:580595-582680 GCF_001890085.2 Hipposideros armiger | reverse complement strand
AAAACAGGAAAAATACGTTATGACTTTTCTGACAACCCAATATATAAATAGAAATAATTTGAATAGGCTGTTAAAATTCATTTCTATCAGTTGAATATGGCATATATCTTCCATATTGAATGGGTATAACTAGGATATTTAAGACGTAATTTAAGGATTAGATCAGTGATTCTCATGTTTAACAGGATCATTGGTAAAGTGACAGAAGTTTAGTTTATTGTATTTAAGTGTATATACATACACATGTATTTATATCTGTTTATACAAATTTATAACTATTCTACTTAATTCAGCCTTAATTTTATAGTGTGTAAAGTGATTTGTTTGCTAGGCTTGTTATCTATTTAGTATTAGCATCTGCATTTGAATATGATATAAGATTTTCCAGGGTTTTATTTGCACCAGATGGCTGATTGACTTAAAAAATATTAAACTAAATAGATCAGCTCTAAGTACCAAGTTTTGTTTTCCAGTGGAATGTACTGTTTGCTTCTTAGGCTGTCTTAGTTAAATTACATTATCTCCTACCAACTAGCAAGTTGAGTTAACTTCAGGTATGGAAATCAAAATGCTTTTGGTTACATTTGAGATAGCTATATCCATATATATAGATATAGATATAGATATAGATATATATAGATATATCCATGAATATCTATAAATTTTGCAGAAGAAAGAATAGATTTCATGGAAGAAATACCTTGGCTGCTCTTCGTGAGTTTTCTCTCCTTTTCTTCCTCTGTACGGTGTCTCTTTGGAGACAGTAAACTGTGGCAGTGAAAGATGTTTTGTAAGTTTTTGGGTGCTGCATTTTTCTATTTTAGCACTCATGTTGTTTGATAAATGTCTGTTTGATAAATGTCTAAGACAGATTTTCTCAAAGTCATATTTCCTGAAATTANCAAATTTGTTTATTTAGAACTCCCCAGCCCATCATGAAACAAACCCTTTTTCATATGTCTACAATTTATCTGTTATTTGTTAAATTTAAGCAGCGTTGAAACAACAAAGTACATAGAAAAATAATCAAAAAGAGAAAGTCATTTCCCCATTTCTGTGGCGATTCCTTCCTAGTTAACCAAAATTTTCATTATCCTTTATTTTCTTGTCATTGGTACTAAATGAAAATATGCATTAATTTTCTAGACAGGGACTAATTTTGACTGACTTGAGGGGAAGATATATTTATTGGTTGGTAAGAAAATTTGTTTCTTATGGTAGGTAACAAACTAGTCTGTGTTATTCTCTAATTTTTGCCACTTTTCATACAGATTATAATATTTATGAGAATGGTTTTCCTCTTCTGTAGCAAAGAACATGAAATTGTTGTAATAATAGCCCCCCTAAACAATATTTGGGGGGATGCCCAAAAAATGAATACAAGTGGACACTTTGGTCAGCATTGCTCAAGCAGTAGTTCGCCATAATCAGAAGTGCCTGGACACTTATGGTAACCACTTTGAGCACCTCTTGTAATTGTGGAAGTCAAATGTGACTTGTATTCACCTTTTGTTGTGGGTATATATTGAATATTACAATTTTAATAGTTTTTCCTTTCATAAAATGTGTATGTATATTTTTGGCACCCTTTGTATGGATTAGTCGCATGAGGCATTTGTTGGAATTAAAACTTTTTGTGTCTGTGGCAACAGGTTAAAAATACTTTTTGGTCAAGATGAATAGCTTTTTCTTCTTCAACCTGCCCACTCGTTTAATGTAAATGGAAAATATATTTGTTGAGTTTTCAGTGATTGAGGTGAAAACAAAATACATAAGATTTGGTAATCAGCATAAGTAAATAGGAATAGTGTTCTTATAGTAAAACTGTGATTTAAATAACCTGCTTAACACTAGTGAAATGACTAAATTTAAGTTCAAATATAAAAAAGTTAGAATTGTTGTAAAATGTTTAGCATGAAATGAGAGATTTGACATTTTAAGAATCACATTATATACATGTATACAAACACTGAAAATGCACGTCTTTATATTTCATTATAAGGTAAGTATGCTTTGAAATTCCATTTAAAGAGGTTTTGTTACTGTTATGTTCAAGTAATCAAATTATGAAGTAGGTTTTGTCAG
>NW_017732372.1:578278-578984 GCF_001890085.2 Hipposideros armiger | reverse complement strand
TTTGGATTTTAATTTTTTTCCTGGTTGTATATAAAAGTGGAATTATCCTGGAATTAACCATTTACTTCATAATTTGTCCATGGAGAAAGTGCTTGCCTGTTGTTGACAAGTTCTCAGTACAGGACTATAAATTATATAATACAGATCTAACTATCTTTCCAGATATCTTTGAGACATGACATTCTTTCCTTGGAGGTAGAGTTCTTGTAAAACAGGATCAGTTTTCCTCATGTTACAGACAATTGAGCAGCTGTTAGATATTTTATAATATTTAATGGTTTAGGGGTCATGAATTACAAATTACTTTTTAAACTTATTTTGTATTTACAGGTATCCACCAGAAGCACCAGAGCTTCAAATCAGGAAAATGGCTGACTTATGTTTTTTGGTGCAGCATTATGATCTGGCTTACAGTTGCTATCATACTGCAAAGAAGGATTTTCTTAATGATCAAGCAATGCTTTATGCAGCTGGTGCCTTGGTTGGTATTCTGTATAGAATAATTTCTTACCATAAATTACCATAAATAATGTAGAAATTTCTCTTTATGAAATAGCAAACAAAATACGTAGGGATAAAGTACTAAAAGAGCATACAATGCTTTATAGTTTTTGAATTATTCCTCAAAATGATGCATTTAAACATGGTAACATATGAGGAGTGATTTCTTAGTTTTGATTAGTACCTTCTGATTTTTCATATGTTT
>NW_017732372.1:574104-577023 GCF_001890085.2 Hipposideros armiger | reverse complement strand
TTCAAAATTTAATTTTAATTTCAATTATATTTAAAGTATAAAGTTTTTTTTAGAAGATGTTTTTAGACTTGAAAAATGTTTTTAAATTGCTTGAAATATTTTTTCTGATGTAGGGCTATATACTCGTATTTGTTAAGAACATGTACTTTGGTGTAAGACAGACTGTTATGCAAATTTTTGGACATCTCTAAGCCTTAGTTTTCTTGTCTGAAAATGTGGATTCTAATGGCATAGGATTAGGTAAGGTATAAGGTTAGCACACTGTCTTGTATATAATAAGCTGTCAGTAATCGTTGGCTTTGTTAGTTTTTGTAGTTGTTATGTAAACCTAGGTATTTTAGAAAGTTTTTTGTACTTGTTGCCTTAATATATAACTGTTTAGTATTTTGAAAAATTGTAAATATATGTATAAGCTGTTTTCTGTGCTTAAAAGAGAGCAAAACTATCACTGTTACTTTCTACTTAACCTTAAAAGTATGTAAGCTTACAAACAAAAGTGTGAAGACAAAAATGTATTAAGAACTCTACTCATTAGGTAATTATGTAGACACTTGATTAATTGCCTCATTTTGTCTTTTTTAATCTTATGTATGTATAAAACTAAAATCGGTAACTTAAAATTGTAAAGCTAAAATAACAAAATTACATTACTCTCCCTTTTTATTTCCATAATTTTTTTTTTTTAAGCTGAGCCATCCTGCCACCTGTTGGCAGCTCAGCAGCTGCTCAGCTCGGGCCGGGAACCATACCACCATTGCTCAGAGCTCAAACTCTTGAGCGAGCTTTTAACCAACTGAGCCACTCGGCCGGCTCATTTCCATAATATTTTTAATGAAAAAGTCAGCTAACTTCAAGAACTTTGTTCAGTAACTAAAAATATGTTCTGGTCAAGTGTTTGAAGATTATATTAATTGTTCTTGGCTAGACATTTTCTTGTCTTCTACTATAGTCATCTAATATAAACTAGTGTGAAATCACAAATAACTAGTTTTATTTCATTAATACCTTAAATTTTACATAATGTACCTACAAATTGAATCTGATAAAAATCTTATGAAAGTATGGCAAACATTTTCAATGATTTTTTTTATAGTGCTTAAGTGTTTTCACTTTTATAATAAGATAAATGCTTTGTTTCAACCGTTTAGGTGGAGATATTAGTAACAGTTATATGAGAAAGTAGTTTAGCACTGGAAAATATGGGCATATCTGCTCTGATACAATATATGCATACTTGAAAATCCTTGTAGTCTGTAAAAATTACCCTAAAAATAATAGGCCTTGGAGAAAAATAGGGAACAGTCCTCTTAAAACCTATGTACCATTGTAACCAGAGCACACACAAAAACATTATCTTGGGAGATGACCTGTGTAATCTAGTCAGGCAGGTCAGCACGACTGGAGGTTACCTCAGGGAATGAAAAAAATACTCAAAACCAATATGCAAATATTGGCTGGGAGCAGGATGAGAAAGAGGAACTCCTTTCTATTCAGGAGAGCTTGCCTTGAGCCAAAAGCTGTGTAGGGCTGCAAGTGACTTCTGTGGAGTGAGAGTATGCATGCACCAAAGTTTAGGAATTTATTTTTTATTTTCTTAAANAAAAAAGAACCAGTTGAATGTGAAGGGGCTCTATTTTTTAATGGTCTTTCAGGGCCACACTCAGAATAGGAACAGTACTGAAATACTCAGTTAAGAATCCAGCCATTTAAGTTTGGGAAGGGCAACATAAGTCATATTGTTCAGTTTGAGAACTTTTAACAGAAGACCAGAGGTATGAGTAATTCTGTAGTTTAGAACCCTAGAAGCTCAGGATTGGAGGATAATTTAAAGGTTATAAAAATCCAACCCTGTTCTGATGCTTTAATTCTCTTTAAACCTATGAATACCCTCATCTAATGACAGTACTATCTTCTCAGGTGACCCTTTCCATGTTTGAACAGCTTGAGGATCAACCAAAACTTGCCTCCCTTTGCTTGTACTCATTGGTCCTGTGAGAACCGTATCAGTTTTCTGACAACTTTCAAAACATAGGAGGATGACTCTCATGTCCCCTTTTAAATTTTTCCAGGCTAAAATATGCCCAGTTTTTTCAAATCTTTCTTAAATGATGGTTTCAGACTTTTCTTGTCTTGGTCACTTCCCTCTTATTAAGTTCTAGTTTATATATTTCTTTCAAAATGTGGCACTCAGATAATACCTCACATTTACTGGCCTAATGGAGTAGTCTGGGTATTTTTAGTTTGTTTTCTTTGTTGACTGGCAAACCCGTGCTTTTGTATAAACAAACATTGTATTGGATATTTTACCAAAACATTTTGATATATTCAGAATGCACTGCAACCTATTAACACTGGGCTCATGACCAGGAGATTCCATACCATCCCTCTTTTTTCCCCTGGCTTGACTGTAGTAGTCCATCTCTCTTGCCATTATTCCTTACTTAAGACACATTTAAGATATTCATATAGGCGTATACCTATCACATATAAACGTAAACTGAGAGATAATTTGAATTCAGAATAATTAGGGCAGTGGATTGAATGTGAAAGGCAATTTAAGAATATAGTAGGTGTGGATTGGAGTGCTAGAAAAAGATAATGGAAAAAGTTAAGAATTTGAAGGATTGGAAGAAAAGAGTCTTGCTGTAGCAAATAAATGAGGCTTATAGTTAGAGCAGCCATAGTTGTTGATGGAAGTGATAGTATCTTAAACATGATTAACTATAACTGCTAATGCTTTTCATTTTGTTTTGATAGGAATCATATGAAGATGGCCCTTGTACTATAACCTCAAATAAGAATTCTGATAGTAACTTGCTTTCATTGGATGGATTAGATAACGAAGTCAAAGGTCTTGATATACTTTCTCTAAGTTTCTCTTTTGATTGAAAATATACACTGTTGTCAAAGCATGCTAAT
>NW_017732372.1:569413-570459 GCF_001890085.2 Hipposideros armiger | reverse complement strand
GAGGTATTCTGAAACATATGGATCATATTGTCATGGAACTCATATTCTGTCAAGTTAAAGGCTTTAATCATATTCCAGTTTTTAGACAATTATTTCTGTATTTTTTTTTAAATGTTGCAGAGAAATACATTTATTCATCCTAAAAGTGGATTGACATTAGCAGTTTTTTCCCCTGAATTTCTGAAGGTTTCATTTCTTTCTAGTTAAATTTTTATTAAAACTTTGTCTATAAGAGAGCATAAGTATGGACATAGTAGGATATTTTACTAAGAAAGCCAAAACCTGTATTTTAATCTTCATTTCTAAATCTGTTATTACTATTTTAAATTGTATGTCATTGAATTATTAACTAAAATGATCGACATTGACAAGAGAATGGGTTTTGAAAATGAAATAAAAAGACCTAGAAAATTGACAGTAACGTTAAGTCTAAGAAATAAATGGTCTTTGTGCCTTCTGTATGATATAGGATATAAACTAGAGCATGAAAATAGTTGAAAATACATATAGTGCAAGCTGTCGTGAGCTGTTTGCATATTATGATGCCAATTTTGTCTCTTTATGGTTCTGTCATTGGTCTGCTCTCTACTTACTGAGGAAGAGGAAAGACTAGGGAGGAGGTAGTCGCAGAAATCTTAAGCTAGGCTCACGTGGTAGATACATATGCCCTAACTCAAAGTGTTTACTAGGTCGTCTTGATTTTCATTTGTTTTTAGGCTTCCTGAATGCTAAACTACAAGAATATTTCCCCTTTTGAAGTAGTATAAATAATGTCTTTTTCTCTAGGAAATGGCAGCAGTGTCAGCTTTTCTTCAGCCAGGTGCACCTAGGCCATACCCTGCCCATTACATGGATACAGCAATCCAGACATACAGGGATATCTGCAAGTAGGTGACTAGAATATTTCTGTTCTATCCACTTAGAGGTAAATTTAGCATTTATATTGTTATTAGAAATAAATGGTTCTTTGTTTTTCGTGCTTTAAACTTAAATAAGCTCCCAAATCAAGTTAATATAGTCACAGACAAGATGAGGTGATCTTTTAA
>NW_017732372.1:566045-567823 GCF_001890085.2 Hipposideros armiger | reverse complement strand
CTAGTGATCCAAATAGCCAAAAAAGCCTTGGCAATCTAGTTTAGTCCACAACAGACTATATGCTTTTTCTAAATATACACTTACTGTCATGCATTTACCTGGTAATCTTTATTCTAATTTACCATAATTGGTAAGACTTATCATCAGTTTAATAGATATTTTGAGATAACTGGGAACACTACATTAATTATACATATCAATTTTAAGAAACTCCCTGTCTTAGAAATATTAAAATGTAAGTAAATTTTCTTAAAATACAGGAAATACAATTTTGCAATGCCCTCATCTTAGAATGCCAGCCTCCTTTTTAACTGATGAGATCTTGTTTATCCATAAAAGATTTTCTTAAATTTCTTTTCCTTTATGAAGCCATCCCTTCCCTCCTTTCTCTCCCCCAAATCATAATAAAAATCAATCATAGCCTGTTTATTATATTTTATATCAGTTTCTGCTTTTAGATGGAGATTGTGTCATAGAAATTCTTGAGTCCTTAGCATTTTCACTGCCTGACACATGATTTTTTAAAATGTTGCTTGAATTAACAAATTAATAAAGTCCTGGACTTAGTATGCTTTTGACTTAATAACTGACTACATAGGGAAATAGGTGAGGAGTCAAATATAAATATGTAGAAAAGTAGTTTTAAGCAAAAGATTTAAGAGAGTTTATAAAGTTTATTTAAGAAAACTCTTTAAGAACTGAGCATATGTAATACAAGTTAGTCTTTTATGTTCATTAAAACATTCTTAGATATTCATAAATACTAACCCTCTAAGAAAAACCATGACATTTAGAAAGTTTATGGCAGACCTACAGTACTTTTTGTAAGTTTTGAAAGCAGTAAATTTTAATTTAAAAATATTCTTCAGAATTACTTTCAAGTTAGTATTTTTTTATTGTAATTTTAAGGTCAAGTGGTATTTTGATATAAGGATTAGAAAGTAAAAAAGAGAGAAACTTTGCTGATGTTTCTCAACAAAAGGGTTCCATCTTATAATTTCACAGTAAGAAATTGTTGTCATTTATTTTTATTATTTTTAAGAATGAATAATCCAATTCTAGATTATTAATGGTAGTAGTTCACAAAGAAAAATCAACTGATAGTCTTCTCACAAAGAAGATTTTACTCAGGAATCAATCAGACAACCCCATGCTGTCTTTTAATGAAACTTCTCAATGGTACTACTAAAGAGAAAATGCCTAAATATTCCTAAAAGTAGCCAGTAAAATAAAACACATAACCAGATTTTGAAATGAAGAAGAGGAAAGAAATACAAGTGAAATGTTTATATTGCTTTCTGTTCAAAGCAAGTTTTATTTGTTAATTTGTTAGGTTCTAGCTTTTTGCATACAGGAAATAGGACTTTGCATTGTATTCTTACTGCAAAATTATATGATGACAAAAAGTTTTGATGAGTTAGGAGAATTCTTAGAAGTCGTATTTTTTTAACCTTTTTAGTAAGTGAAAAACAAGGATATGGATTTTTTTTTACTCAAAAATTAGAATCGGAAACGTTTTATTGAACAGATGGTTATTATGATGTATTAAGATATCACTATAGTGCTAATTATATTTTTCTTGTCTTTTTTTAGGAATATGGTATTGGCTGAAAGATGTGTATTGCTTAGTGCTGAAATCTTAAAAAGCCAAAGCAAATATTCAGAGGCTGCAGCTCTTCTAATACGGTTGACTAGTGAGGTACTGAAACTGTGTAGTATTTAATTAGTATTGTTTCATAATTTTTAAAAAGTGTTCTATTTTTTGAGAGGGTGTGCAA
>NW_017732372.1:505012-564815 GCF_001890085.2 Hipposideros armiger | reverse complement strand
ACCCACTGCCACAGGGGCTGCAGCCTACGCCATCGCCAGTGACTCACGGCAGCCCAGCTCCAGGTTGAGCTGTTGTTCAGCATCTTAGCTGTAGAAGGCAGTGTCACTGACCCTCATATGTGGGATCCGAACCAGGGCCCTCTGGCGTCCCAAGCCAGTTCTCAACCATTGCGCCACTCGGCTGGCCCCCAACTGCCTTTTAGACTTAACTACTTGAGTGTTTCCAGTGCACCTTTAAGTTGACATGTCAATACTAAACTCATAAACTTTCTTACCTTATAGATTGTGATCTTAAATTATGTCATAACCAGCTAGCTTCTCATTTGCTTAAGGCAGAAAGTGCTGGAGACGCTCCTATATTTTCTTACCTGTCAGTAACATAATTGGGATGGTGGAGGGTGGTTAACTTCTTAAACATGTTATATCTTCAGATATTATACTTATTTCTCGCTCTCTATTTTTCTTTAATCCTTACTACTACTATTTTGGTTCACGCCCTTAATGTCCTTCTCCTGGTCTATGTGTGGTCCTTTGCCTCATCACCTAATTTACTAGTCCTGATATCTATCAGTCATGTCCTTCAGATAGTTGTCTGCAATACCCCAGGTTGTCCTAAATTTCTCTGTCCAGCTATCTCATGTAATGCTGTAAGACCTGTCTTATCACATATTATATTGGAAATTACATTTAAGCTGTTAGCTTTTTGAGGGTAAGGAACTATGTTGCCTTCTATATTTTTATCCCTAGTGCCTAACACTGGGCTTGGCACATGGTGTATGATTTATCAATGCTTTTGGAACTGAACCATTAATTATTCTAAAGAGATTTCTATAAGTTATAACTACATTAAGAGATGATATTAAAATGCTTAATAATTGATATTGCATGAAAACTGACCAATACGAACAGTTGCCAGACATAAACTATTTGATAGAGCTGAATATAGGCTTTTGAGTGTGTTGATGTTCCGTATTATAACAAATAATCTTGGGTTTGAATATGTTTCTTGTGTTTTTTAACCTAGGGATTATCAGTGAATGTAAAAGGAATTTATGGCTTAGGAGCTTGAATAAAATTTTTTTAGAGTAAATTCTTCTGTCTGCCTTGTAACCTTGTTATTTTGTCATTGTTCTCTTTTCCTTCCCAACGCTTTGTTTTCACCTTTCTTTTTCAAACCTGGATGATTCATTTTGTCATGAGATTCTAGGAAATTTATCTTTGTCATTTACTACTTTGGGGTGATGTGTGGAGACTAGTGGTGGTTTGTTTCCCCAGAAATTGTGATTCTCAATGGCCTTGTCTGCTATACCTCTCAGATCTTTCTTTGAGATAACTTGAAGATAAAGACTTCTAGACATATGTGTATAAAATTGTTAAATTTAAACTAATAATATGTATTTACTATATATATTTCATTAACTACAAAGGCTTTATAATGTCATGAAAAGTTCACTCATCTTGAGGATAGAGAACTGAGAGTTACACACGTTTGACATTCATGAATTGTATTTCCTAGATTTTTGCTAATACCATTATAGCAAAAGACAGCTGTGAGGCCTGGGTGAAAAGAGCTGTACTTTGACTTTATTTTTTGGACTGCAAGTTTATGGGCAAGTGGATCTTTATGTTATGCCCTGGGAGTCTCAGCGTGGCAGAGCAGACCAACCTTAATGATAAACATGCTACATTTAACTCCACATTGGATAGTATGTCTGAATTTGGTGCTTAAGACATGCTTTTCCTCTACTTGTGACTGTGTCGAACATTTAGCCCTTTTTGTCTGTTACTGCATTTAAATACAGTAAATCAGTTTCTCAGGGGTAGTAATAGCAGTTTTTATAAGTTTCTCCAGCTTGGGAGGAACTGTTCCTGTGGTAAATTGAGCTGATAGTACCTTTCGTGTTAATGTCAAAATTATGCAAAGAAAAAAATCTTAGAGCCATCTTTGAGATTTGATTCAGTTAAGTTTGTGCAACTGGCGCCTTTAATCAACTGTGTTTTTATGAAAATGTTTATTGAAGCCTCTAGCTTAGATGATTTTTTCCCCCTGTAATTATCCTCATATTTTAAGCTTTTGTTAAAATTATCTCTTGGTTGTGGACAAAGTTCATAGGCTGGAGTTCTTGTTAAAGTGGTATTGCAAGTTTTTTTCTTAGTTCCTTATAGTACACACATATAATAGAATTTTCATATCATAGATATGAACTACCAGTAAATAAAATTTTATTCTTCAACTCATTCAAAGCCTCTGCTTTCTAGATAAAGCTGTCACCGTGAAATTTTTTCATTTTTCTTCTATCAACACTGATGGCTGTTGTCATTCTTTTAAGGGCCATTATTTTTAGTTTCAAAGCAATGTTTTTTTCCTACTCTAGGTAGGTAAGAGACAGGGACTAACAAAGAACAAAGCTACAGTGAGATGGGAATGTAGGGTATTCAGACCTGCAAATTTACTCTCAGACAACAGTTCTACTGGATGCAGGAGTCAAATTTTGCTTCAGCTAAATTAATACATGTCATGGATTTCCAGGTTTCTCCTGAATTGGCCAGTCCTTGAGAATGCTAAGGGTTTACTGTGCTGGTTTTCAACTAAATTGTACTTTAGAATCATTTACACACCATCAAAGATGTAGGGTATGTTCCTTACCTTAATCAGAATGTCCAGGATTGCTTGCCTGTCCAAGTCTGGCAGTATAATGAAGTGTCATTGGTAGTTTTAAAAAAAATATGTCTCTGTGTTGTGTCATTGGCAATTGAAAAACACACATACACACAGTGTGCCAAAAAAAATACATTTTAAGAAAGGAAAAAGCTGTATTAAAATTACGCTGATGGTAACCACTTTGAGCACTTCTTGTAATTGTAGAAGTCAAACGTGACTTGTATTCATCTTTTGTTGGTGTATATTATTACATTTTAATAGTTTTTCTTTCTTAAAATGTATATACTTTTTTTTGGCACGCTGTGTATGTGTGTGTGTGTGTGTGTGTGTGATATATATATATATATATGTATTCTGTGTTTGTGAGTGTGCACACATGCATGCTAGAAATAAACTTAAAAATTTATAGGCCTTAAAGAAAAAACTGTGGAACTATTGAGAAGCCTAAATAAAGTTCCAAAATAGAAGTAATAATTTGAGGGAATACCTGTTTTGTATATTAAAATGTATTGTAAGGCTATAGAAATTAAAACTGTTTTTAGTGATATGAATAGACAGAGTAATGGATTAGAACGAGAATTTAAATACTACATATGATTAGGTGTCATTTAATTTAGCGGAGAGTGTTAGGTTTTTCACTGAATGATGTTGTGACATTTAGTTGTTTGGGGTTTGATTCCTGTCTTATTCATTACGTAATAATATAATTATAGCTTGATTAAGTTATAATGTGAAAAAAATCAAAACAACTTGGAAGAAAATAGAGGATAGCATTTTTTTATATCTAGGAATGCTCACATCCTTTCTTAGTTTGATGTAGTATCTTGAAGCCATAAAGGCAAATATAGCATGCTTAACTACTAAAGAATAGACTCTTTTATGTCAAAACTGGGAAATACTATTTGCAAATGTATGACAAAGGCATGATTTGAAGTGTACAAAGGGCTCTTACAAAGCAGATAATCACAAAAACCCATTCACAAAAGGGTATAAACAAGCAATTCACAGAAAAAGTACAAAGACCTTTAAATATATGAAACAATTAACAGTGTTACTATAATATTAAAGATGTATGTTGAGAAATACAGTGTCATTTCCTTTTATTAAAGAGGTAAACATTTAAAAAATGATTTTTGGCTGTGTAGAGTGGAAAATATACACTTTCATTTTCTGTTGAGAATATATATTGGTACCGTTTTTGTAGCAGTTTGGCTATACTGTAGAATTTGAAGTGTGCATAGTTTTCATTATTAGCAGTTCTACTTGAAGAGAGTTATCTAATAAAATATTTGTGTAATTACTCAAATGTTTTTAAAAATGTTTATCAAAGCATTTTTGTAGTTAAAAAACATGAAGCAGTATTAAATAAATTGGAGACTGTATTAATAAATTATGGTATATACATAAAGGAATACAATGTAGCTTCAAAAGAAATGAGAGATGTAGATGTCTTGGAAAGATGTCCATGATATTAAGTTTAAAAACCAAAATAAAGAATACTCTGTATAATACCAATGCATAAAAAAGTAATTTTAAGGAATTATTTAACTTATGTAATATGTGAGGGAAATGACACACACCAACACCAAGCTGGTAATAATAGTTGCTTCTGACAAATAGTTACCCCTGGGAAGGGAAAGAAAGATGTTCACTTTTTTTCTTCAAACATTCCTTAAGAAAACAAATAGTCTGTGTTCATTTTTTCAAAAGAAAACATTTTCCTAAAAATAAAGAAGTAAGCTCCCTAGCTCCCTCAAGTTAATTGTGATGCAAATCCTTGGTTAGGAACTGCTTGTTAATTGTATATTCCTGATTTTCACACTTACTAGTTTTTGGGTCTTATTTACTAGAAAAATTACCTGGTTGTTTATAGTTTTTGTCATGAGGGGGGTTAAAATAAATAATAATATCTACCATTTACGGATGCTTTCTAGAGTGTTTCTTCAGATCTGTTTCAGATCTAATATAATTTTATGATTGCTACAGAGATAGTTATAATGATCTATGAACACTTTTTGATGTAACTATAATTTGTTGAAATTACTGCATTTAAAGTCAATGTTTTCTGTTTTCAACTTTCCCTGGGGAAAATAATGGCAGCAGAACACATGGAAGGGCATGGTAAGTTCAGCTTGAGAATAGCTGAAAATTTAGAGAAAGTTTTGGTGACAGTGTTGTTGATAGTTCATCAGCAACCTTCAGTACTTTCTCAGTTATTTTTAAAGTAATGATGGCTCTTTCAGTTGAAAGGTTGTCCTTACGGGTGAGGATGTAAATGCAGAATGTGGTTTTTGTAGACACTGTTGTAAGATTCAGCTGAAGTGGAAACTAATTCGAGTTGTACCGTTTACTTATAGTATACTAAGAGCAGGTGATAATCTTTGAAAGGGAAGCCTCATGACCTATTTAATGAAAAGCATTCATTTTGGCCCTCTTGAATTACAGCAAAAATTGAGAATTCCTTTTAAATATAGTAAAGCTTTATAGAGGATAAAGTAGTAGATTAGATTATTCCATAATCTGCACACATTCTGTTTTATCTTTCCTTTTTTCTTGGATGGATGGAAATATGCTACTGGATGTCACAGATCAATTTCCAGAAGAAATTAGATTGGTGTGAATCTATTTTTTTCTGTGTTCTGTTTTCTGGTTTATCCTTAATCAGCATACTGTTTTAAATTCCCAGTGTATATACTTTTTGGCCATTTGAAAAGGGATTGCATTTCTTCAGAGACTTTTATTACATGGTGCATAGCATAACTAGACATTTGGCTCTATGAAAAGCAAAAGAAAATATTGCATGGTAGAGCATTTTTTGAAGGATTTTTAAAAATTTTGTGTTTATTAAAAGGATCATCAAGATTGGATTACCCCTTGCTCTCTGCCCTCCGACATTCTTAAGTTAAACATTAAATGTGCTATATATTATTTTAAGAAAGTAAATGTTTTTCATCAATTATCTTTTTACTTTTAATTTTGTGACACTAACCTTTTCTTTTAAACATTCAATAGGATTCCGACCTTCGAAGTGCACTTCTTTTGGAACAGGCTGCACACTGCTTCATAAACATGAAGAGCCCCATGGTTAGAAAATACGCGTTTCATATGATACTGGCAGGCCACAGATTTAGTAAAGCAGGGCAGGTGAGTGCATTTTCTTTACATAGAAAATAACTAGCTATTTATCTTAATTTTTATTTGTTATAATTTGTTATTTATTTTATAAATGTATGTTACTTGTAATTTTTTCTGATTCAATATTAATCCTAAAAATCGGTAGAAATTTTGTTTCAAGGTATATTGTTAAGGGCATGAGATTTGGATTTAGATAAATCTGGGTTTAAATCTTGATCTGTTCACAACTTGACTTTGGTCAAGTTACTTCTCTGAGCCTTCAGTTTTTTTATTTATAAAATTTGAGATTTTGTCCTAATTTTTGTAAGGTTAAACTAGATCATATATGTGAAGGGCCAGATACACAGAATGCATTCAAGCAACTTTAACTAACCTTAACAGAGGTTGAACTCTCCCTACTTGAGCTCTAGTCTTCTGTTGTCTCTCACAGAGCCTTATAAGAGTGTTTACTAAATATTAAATGAATAGAAATCTTCTGTCTCTTGTCCCTGGAAGCAGTTGGGTTGGTAGGACTATTAATTTAAAGAGATTTCTACATCCCCAATTGTCCCTTTAAGCATTAGTTGGAGGGAGCTTTGCTGGAGATGGAGAGTGATGGCAGCAGGGAGATGGTGGTTTACTGTAAATATAGATAGTAGTGTCGATTCAGTAATCATCTTGATATTTCAGGGACTATACTAGGAGCTGAGCATACACCAATAAAACCAACATGGTCTTGTCTCATAAGGAGCTTTTTATCTAGTAGGGGAGTAGGAGGATTTTTTTTAATGTAGTTAATATAAATTTTTATGAACACACTTATATTTTTCAAAGTCTGTGTTAACCAAAACGTGCCAGTGTTTTTAATCGTTTGTTATTTTAAAGGTACAAAGAAATTAAGGTGTTCAAAAATTACTCTCTTAGCACAATACCCTCTAGATCCATCTATGGTGTCGTAAGTGGTGACTTATTTCATGAAATAAGTCAGACAAAGACAAATATCATATGATTTCACATATATGTAGAATCTAAAAAAAAAAGGTAAATGAACAAATAAAATAGAAAGAGCCTCATAGATACAGACAACAAGCTGATGTTTGCCAGATTTGGGAGGCTGTTGGGGAGATAGCTGGAAAAGTTGAAGGGATTAAGAAGTACAAATTGGCAGTTAAAAAATAATCATGGAGATGTAAAATACAGCATAAAGAATATAGTCAATAATATTGTAATAACTATGTATGGTGTCATGTGGGTACTAGACTTATCAGGAGGATCACTTCATAAGCTATATAAATGTATAACCACTATGCTGTGCACCTAAAACTAATATACTATAACTGTCAACTGTAATTGAAAAATAAAAAAAAGTTCCTCTCAATTTCTTGTAAAAATGTCATGATTTTTAAAAACCAACATTTGAAAATTGGGTTCCTTCCTATATTTTTGGAAGTTAGAAAATATTTCTGGCAAGTTAAAAAATGTGTGAACTTGCTATTTATTAAATACAAAACTGTAAAAATATTTATAAAATTAAATGTATTTTTATGATGATTGATACACTCTATGAATTAGAACTTCTCAGGCTCTAAAGTGGAAAAAAATTAACAACTATTATTTTTAACAGGCTTTCTTCCATAGTAAGTACCCATGAATTTGAACATGTTATCCTATTGTTTATCTTTGCATAAAGTGTCATATTTGGAAATTTACAAAATGTATTAAGTGTGTGGTTTTCTTAGAAGGAAAATTATATACCCCATTAGGAATGGTCCATTGCCTCTTGTTTTAAAAAGTCATCCTTTTCCCACACCTTTTGTAAATGGTTTCATATGTGAGACTAATGACGTCATTGGAACTGAAAACAGCTGCTTCTGTGTATACCTTCTGAAGATACAGGGTGTATTACTTCTAGCAAACGCATAGCAGGATAAAAATGCTACACTTGTGGTACGTTGAGATACATTTGCTGATTGGCCTAATAATCATCTCTACTTGTAGTTGTTATCTCATGAAGTTAATGATTCCAAGGCAGTTGGTTTTGCTGTTTTGTGACCACTCCTTATATGACCCAAACCCAGGAAGTCTCGTTCTCATACAGTATGTAGAAACCTGAGAGTATGACTCAGAATGCAGATCTGTTGTAAAAGCAAACATATGTGTTACTGAAGTTGGTCAAAAACAGTATCTTCCTTGGAAGATGGGGCATATAGCGCACACACAATTCTAACGGAGGCCAACTTGATTCTGAAGAACACCAACATTTCCATTTAAAACAGGAGTGTGTGTGGGCCGGGATGTGTGAGGACGACAGAGATTGTATAGTAATGCCGTTTCTCTCAGCCCTCTCTGATGGAGAGTTTATGCTCAGTTGCTTATCTTGTCCTCAGAAAGTTTTTATAGTTTAATTTTTTTTTCATTAAGAATATCAACAAGTAAAAAAAAAAGAATATCAACAAGTACAAGGCAAATTTAAAAAGCACAAATGGCGTTAGAAAAAATTAAAATCAGTAAAAAAACACATTTAAGAAAGTGCTGGGGAGAGTGTATGTGTTTGTGTTCTCTATACCTGGGACAGTCTTTCTTGTGTTAAAGGCAAATTTTAAATCCTTGTTACCTTATAAATCTCTTTAGATGCTTTTCTACGAAATCTTGAAAGATGCACTTGAACTTGACACTTAAACACATTCGATTATTTCTCTATCAGTTTTTAAGAATCAGTATCTGTGTTTCTTTACTTAATGCAAAATGGAGATTAGGGTTGGTTTTCTTTAAGAAACATCACTTAAAAATTATTTTGAAACAGTCTCAAAGTTAAAAGAAAATGTACAAATACAGTTCATAAACTTTTGTTTACCTGAGCCATTGAGAGTTAAGTTTGTCTACCTGGTGCTCCATTACCCCTAAATACCTTAGGACATATTTCCTATCTTCTAGAAACAAGAACTTTTCTTCTGTATAACCATAATACAACAATCAAAATCAAGAAGTAAGTATTAAGACAGTACTGCTATCTAACCCTCAGACGCCATTTAGGTTTTGACAGTTGTCCCATAAATGTTCTGTATAAGCAGAAGGATCCTGTTCAGAAGGATCCTTTGACTTTTATGACCTTGACACTGGAAGATTACAGGCCAATTATTTTGTAGAGTGTCGCTCTATTTAGGATTCTCTGATGTTTCATCATGATGGCATTCAAATTGGGTATCTATAAGGATATCACAGAAGAGAGACTATATTCTTCTTATGGCATATGCTATTAAGTGGCAGATGATTTTGACTTGCTTTCATTATCTCTTTATCAAGAAAACATTTCTTAAAAATCAAATAATTCTGGCTATACATGGTACAAAGTTTGTAATCTACCCTGGGGAGAGGAGTGGGTATAAAAATACACTCTGAAACAAAAGATTTAGTGGAGAGAGGCCTCTTCCTTGGTACCAAATCCCATTTTTAGGATGAAAGTTGAGTTCAGGGGGTGGCAGTGATATGTGATTAACACCAAATATCTGCTTACGGGTGTGGCAGGATGCAGTAGTGGGCAAAAGAAAAGAATACCAAATCATCCTACCAACAAAACAGTAGTTTAAAAATGTATATACACATATAAATATATACACACACATATACCATATACTCACACATGCAGTTTTAGCACACACAGGATATTTCCATTTAGCCCAGTGTAGTGGTAGAAAGAGAGACGACTAACAAAATTGAGACTTTATAAGATAACTCATTTACAAGCTAACAACCAAGCCTCTAATCCACGTTTCCATGTGCTACTGCTTTGGAAATGCCCGGATTGTTTTTCATGAAGTAATCATTATTCCTGACTTCTTAGACTTCTTGCCCTTGGACAAAGCAGCTGCTTGCCTGCTTTAGGACCTCTTGGTTTTTAGTAATAATTGCAAAGAGATTTTCCTAAGTGTTAATTTCATTTTCCTCATCACTTCAGTCTCAGAAGAACTAGTTAACGCGTTGATTGTGTGTGTGTGTGTGTGTGTGTGTGTGTGTGTGTGTGTGTGTGTATTTATTTTTCGTCTAAGAGAAATTTGGATTGTAACACTTTGTTTATTTTCTTACAGAAAAAGCATGCTTTACGCTGCTATTGTCAAGCCATGCAAGTTTATAAAGGAAAAGGCTGGTCTCTTGCTGAGGATCACATTAACTTCACTATTGGGCGCCAGTCCTATACTCTTAGGCAACTGGACAATGCCGTGTCTGCTTTTAGGCATATTTTAATAAATGAAAGTAAACAATCTGCAGCTCAACAAGGGTCTTTCCTCAGAGAATATCTTTATGTTTACAAGGTGAATACTTATTTCCATATTATTAAATTATATTAAATAATATTAAAATTATATAAGTCATTTTTAGCAAAAAGCATATTCAGTACTATCTAGTAGTCTAATAAAATGGTTTTATTAGAATATACATATGTATGTGTATGTGTGTATGTGCATATATATATATATATATATATATATATATATATACATATATATATATAAAATTATCTGTCATAATAAAGTGTGGCAGGCCAGGCTTTTTGGTCCTAGACCTGAGTTGCATTGCCTTTCCACAGTTCTTTAAAAGAGAATTTTAGTATTCTAGTAAAGATTTGATTAGTCGCTGTTCCTGGAATTTTTTAAAAAAGATAAGATGCCACAAGTTTTCTGGACTGTTTCTTCATTAAGATGTTGTTTTGGGTTTTTTTGAATCAAAGTAGATTTTACAATGTATTTGGTCCTCTTACCGTCCTTTGGAAAAGTATGTTCCTGTCTTTTCCATATGAAATAAGAGGTATGGATGTATGGGAAATTGACAGATTATTATGGTGTAACCCAGAAAAATTAAAGGAAGGCAAAATATTTTCCTGAGACAGGTGGATAGGAAATACAAAGCATTGTTTTACGGAAAAAATTGGAAGTTGTAATTTTTTTCATCAAGGCTTATAAATAGTGAATATTGCATTTCTGCCCTGCAGAAAATAACTACCCTTTTGTACACTATTAATTTGAAATCACATGAGTTAGTGTTGTGACAGATAGGATGCCGTAATGAGTCACAGGAAGTAAAATGAACAGCAAAATAACGTTTGGAAATTTAACATCCAAAGAGAGCTAACTAGCTAAGTAACCTTAGGAAGGTTCTCTTGGGCCAGAATAAATGATATCTAAAGTTCTTCCCAGTTGTAAATTTGATGTCTGATGTATTAAGTAACACTAGTAATTCTTTATCTTAATGTTTTTGCTTAACATGTTTTTAATACCTTGTGTATTAAAAAATGAGGAAGCAAACATGGAAGTGGAGTTTTCTCAGGAATTCTTTTTTTTCCTTTTGTATTTCTCCTAGAATGTAAGTCAGCTCTCACCAGATGGTCCTTTACCGCAGCTTCCTTTACCATATATTAATAGTTCAGCCACACGGGTTTTCTTTGGCCACGACAGACGACTTGCAAATGGTTAGTAAAGTTTTTTGGGGGTCTTGTTACCTAGTGACTATTTTTTTTAGTTTGGTTTTTTTTCTCCATTTAAAAAAACCATGTGTAGTTGTTAAAGAATATTTGAAATAGTTCTATACCATATTACCTACCCTACTGCCGCCTGAAGATAACCACTACTTCAGTGTTTTTCCTTTCAGCCATAAGCCAAAAACGATAGCAACAAAGTAGCTATAATTATAATGGCTTTTCTCATATAATATAAAGAATGCTCATATTTTTATATAATCTTGATAAACATTTTTAATGACTAAGATATTCCTTTCAGTGCATACAAAGTACTTTATTTTAACATTTTAGTTCACTGCTTCCATCTTTTTGCTTATATAAAATCATGTTGTAATAGACATCTTTGTGGATAAAACTTGTTTTATTAACTTTTTATTACAGAAGTTTTCAAATGTACACAGAAGTAGAGAACAGTTGCTGTTCTTGTAAGGCTTTTTAATAATAATAGAATTTTTCTTTTAATTGAGCCTTAGATTGAGCCTTAGAATGGCAGCACCTGGCCAAAAATATAAATATATTAAGGCTCTTGCTGCATGTTAAAGTAAACTTTGTAATTCTAAGCATTCTTATATTTGAGCTTAATATAAGTGTTTCTTCTCAAGACTAATTTAGTATTTTAAAAGTATTTATCAGGATGTTTATAGCAGCATTGTTTTTAATAGCAAACAATGAAATAATAGGGTATGAATTGACAAATTTTGGTATATGCATATAATGGATTCATTCTGTAGGACATGAATGAACTAATTCTACACGTTTCAACCTGGATAATACCCACCACATAATGTTGAGTGAAAAAAGTTACAGAGTTACGAGATCAAATATAATTTCATTTATATATTTCAAACATACAAAGCAGTTCTATGCATTGTTTATATATACACTCACATGTGCTAAAATAAAAGTAAGAATGAAAATGGATAAGAATGCTATACCTCAACTTTGGAGTAGCTCCGAGAATAGTAGCGCCAGTGGAGAGGAAGGATTGGGGAGGGTTCCACAGAGGAGGACATCAGCTCTTATCTGTAACATTTATTTTATAACAGATATGTGGGATTATATGACAAAAGTTAACCTATTAAATTTTGATGTACAAATATTTTTTATATTATTCGCCATATGTTTGAAGTATTTCATATCAAATTGTTTGTGGAAGACTAGGGAAAATATATTCTTTCAGAGCCAGGAGGAAAAGAGCATCAGTATTGGAAGCAAAGTTGCAGTTAGACTAGGGTTAATGAGAGGATATTTTTCTCTCAGATAAATTTTTATTTAAAATATGTTACATTTGAGGGCAGGTATTAATGAACATGTGTATTTAATTTTGACACCTTTAGGTGAAAAGCAAGCAGCTACTCATATAAGTCTTGATCAAGAATATGACTATGAGTCTTCTCAGCAGTGGCGAGAACTGGAGGAACAAGTTGTGGCTTTGGTTAACAAAGGCGTGATTCCGTCCAATTTCCAGCCCACACAATACTGCTTGAACAGTTATTCAGATAATTCGAGATTCCCGCTTGCAGTTGTTGAAGGTGATACAGTTGAATATTTATACTTGTTTTTTTGTGTTTTCTTTCTGCAGATAAAAATACACTGGAAGCTGGGGATGCAAAAATAAATTAGGAACTCATAATTTAGTGAGCTGCATTTATAAAACCAAGCAGTGGGGGCTCTTAACAGGGAAATGCAATGTGCTGTTGGGATACCGAAGAAAGGATGCCATTCTTTATTACAGAGAGATTGGGGAAATCTTCTAGAGGAGGTAGTTTTAAAACAATTTTCAATAAAGGGACATTTACAAGTTGGTAAAGGATGGTCTAGGTAGAAATTCAGAGCTATGAAAGCAAGTTGCGTTCAGAGAATTGAAGCATAGAGCGAAGTGTGGGGTTAATTGAAGTTACTCATTTAGGTATTTCTTTTATAGAACCAATAACGGTGGAAATGGCTTTTAGAAACCCTTTGAAGGTTCCACTTTTGTTGACTGATTTGTCATTGCTCTGGAAGTTTCAACCTAAAGATTTCAGTGGAAAGGATAATGAAGTTAAAGAACTAGTAAGTTATTAAAAGGTATTTGTAATAAGCATGTTTCAGTAATAGCCTAACAGATGCTATAATAAATTTCAGCTTCTCTGTTCAGTAAGCTATATTTATTCTTTTTTATGCGTATTTTCCTTAGTTATAAAAAGTATGTTATATGCTTATTGTCGAAAGTTGAGAGTACAGAAGAACATAAGGAATAAAAGTAAAACTGTTTTCTCAGTATTTAGAAATAACCACTTTAACACTTTACTGTCTTTTCAATTATTTCCATTTATTTTTTTCCCTCTTATATGGAATGTTCTCATATTATGTATTTTGGTTTTCTATTCTTTGATTTATATGCATATTTTGGTTTTTAAAATGTCTTAATACTTCATTTTTATATAATATTCTGTCATATGGATGACAGTTATTCTGTCTCTCCATTGGTAGTTATTTTGGAAGATTCCATTTATTTACTATCATAATTCAGTGCTGCAAATTTGGGTGCATAGTTTTTTATCCTGACTATTTCTGTAGGAAAGATTGCTAGGCTTGAAGTTAGAACATTTTAGAGAATTAATATTTTAATACGCTATTGGTTTCTCAAAAGGTCGTAATAACGAGCTTCTCCCCAGCAACATATGGGTTGGGTATCTCATCGTTGCAACATTACTTTTTCTATATGTAATTAACCAATTTGGAAAAAGAGGCAAGTCCGAAAAAAGATGGAGAAATTTGCTCTTATTGTAAGATTAAATGGCCATTTTGGCCATTGTTGATAATGAGCAGCTTAGCTTTATCTCTTGAGATTTTAACCTCTTGGTGATAGCGACTTTGAGTGGATCTCTTCTTATCCTCCTCAGTTGAGTTGGACTGAATGAAGTTAAAAATAATAAAAAAATCAAGTACCCCCTACTGCATGGCTTTACTGAAATTATGAAAATAAAATAATTTGTATATTGTTTAGCACATAATAATAACTTAGTAATTGCTAACTATAATTATTGTTATTCTTAAATATTGATATATAGGAATGTTCATAATCTGATACTTTATTCATTAGAATGTATATTTTACAAAATAATTTATTTTTTAGGGAACAAGTGAACCTGAAATGATTGGAGTTGAAGTTATTTCAGAATTCTTAATTAATAGTGAAGAATCTAAAGTGGTAATTGTTTGATTATTTTTCTGTCTTAAGCCTTTCTAAAAATAAGATGAAACATTTTAAAAATCAGTTTATTCAGTATGTTTTATATTCTAGTTTTCTTTGAAAGTAAAATTTGGAAGATTAGAATACTGGAATTGCATAAGAAGAAAATGGCCTTTGGTTTGTTAATTTCCTAAGAAACCTGGTGAAAATTTTTTGCTTTTCTCTTGGGATTAGTATATAGTTGGTTGAGCAGAATATTTTGATTTTTAGAAAAGTATTGATGAGGATCCAGGCCTCTAATTGTTGAATTTAGAGATTTTCTTTTGAAGAAAATGCTTTCCAATGAGAGCATTTGATAATTTAAAGTTTAGGTCATGAGTTTGTATTTCTGCACCATTACAGAATGTAGATATTGCACAATTTAAGATATCATGAAAATTTAAGATAATGAGAGTGGCTTAAATGTCTCCACAGGCAAGACTGAAGCTCTTTCCCCATCACACGGGGGAGCTGCGCGTTCTGGGAGTTGTTTATAATCTTGGCACTAGTCAGGGCTCCACGACGTTAGATGGCATTGGTGCTCTTCCTGGATGTCACACAGGTAAAGCTACAGAATTGCTAAACTATTAGAAAGCTATTGTAATACTTACTTTATTCTCCTTAGAATAAAATGGATGAAAATGAGATATTTTAAAAATGGGTTTATGTACCTTTAATAAAGGCATCTAGTCAGGTGGAAGATGAATAATTTGGATTATTTTGAAGTCTGCCATTACTTCCAAACTAAACAGCGTTAGTGTCTTCTAATGTATTTTGTTTTGGTAATTCTTAGGTTGTACTCTATGTATTTTTCTTTTCTGTTATTGATCCAAGTTTAGTAAAGTAACCAAATATATTCTAACCATTGGTTGAGATGTCTGCTGCCAATACAAAAACCATCTTAGCACATTCAATTTTTTGAATATTGTCTTTTTTATAAAACAGACCCAATTAAAGACCAGTGTTTTCACATTATTGGATATTAAACACTTTAAATTCTGTCATTTATTCTGTAAAAAGAATAGGATATTAGTGTTAATAGTTTTGGTACCCCAGATGATATGTTTTACACATTTTAGAAGAGTAAAAAACTGCAAGGTACATGTTTAATATAGTTCACTTTTTTTTTTTTTTAAAGATTTTATTGGAGAATTGGGGGAGGGGAACAGCGTTGGGGAATCAGGGAAGGAGAACAGACAAGTTGCTGTCCTTTTGTTCTTCAGTCTAGTTATGGAGGACGTTGCTTTACTGGCCCATGTTGGTATTATCATTGCATTCTTCCCAGGTGAGGCAGTTGCTTACCGGCCACTGGACGGCTACTCACGGTGGCTCTTGGCAGCTCATGAAAGCGCACGCCAGCTGCCGGCCATCCCCACTGCAACCTACACCGTCGCTGGCAACTCACGGCAACCTAGCTCCAGGTCGAGCTGTTGTTCACCATCTTAGCTGTAGAGGGCACAGCATCACTCGTCCTCATGTGGGATCCGAACCGGGGCCCTGCTGCTCAGAGCTAGCGTCCCAAGCCAACTCTTAACCAACACGCCACTTGGCCAGCCCCACTTTTTTTTTTAATTCAGGGAACCCTCCTAGAGCTCATATTATCTTGTGATTGTTATATGTAGTTACTTAAGTTGACAAGATGCCAGGGAGTTTACTATAAAATCTCTTACTCCCAGCCTTTCATTTGAATAGATAAGTCTTATCTTTTTTAATAAAAATAGTCATTGACAGACCATTTATAAAAGCTGATTATTAATTTTGGGAACTCTTGGAAAATTTGTTGGTCCTTTTAACCTTTAGTGGAATATTTCTACTTGTCTGCATATCAAGGATGATTCAATACAATATTTTTTTATAAAGTAAACAAGTGGAATGGATCCATAAGAATTAAAAAATGAAGAACAAAAAAATTTCACTAAAATTGAGTATGGTATTCTGCATTTTAGTACTGTATTTGTAATTCTTGGTTGACAAGCACCAGACAAGGTTCATTAATAATCTTGCTAATTTGTTGCATACTTTAAGTTAACTAGGTCTTAAGAACTTTTTGATGCTCTTTTCCTTTCTCAGTTGTACATACCTAGGATCTTAATCTGGTACAACAAAGTTATTGTTGTCAATAAAATAGTCAATTGCTTCATTTAAGATACCAAATATATTCATTAATATAATAATTTATATGTTATTTTAGGACATTAGTGAGAGGACACCCTGAATTAACTATTAAATTGCATCTTGTAAGCAGAATTGTCATGATTTAGTGTAGTTAGTTCATTACTATGTAAAATGCTAATAGAGATCTGGATCAATGAAATATGGGAAATGGTACATTGTATATCTGGTCTGGGACTATCACAGTGACCATCAGCGCATTAAAGGCTCTGAGGAGGAAAGATAGTTATATATCCTAGCTTTTTTCACACCTACACACACTGCATGGAAGCTTTTGGGGGAAATCTCACATGAGCATTAAATGAGTTTAATTTTGAGACGGTACCCATGCTATGTTAAATTTTTTCATTGTGTAATCTATTAAGAAGATTTATAATCCAGAAATAATTCAAATTAGTATATATATTTGAATATGAGTAAAAGTGAAAAGTTGACTTGTTCAGTATTTTGGAATATTTTTCCTTTGAAAATAGATCTGTGTTTTTCATAGCCTGAATCAAATTGTTGGTCTCAACATAACTGTTCTCTCAGATCTTTTTGGTTAATAGCCATTATGGTTAAATATAGGTTTCAGAAAACTTACTAGTTAGTGATATGTAGCCTTTCTGCAAAGTAAGTAAATCCTAATAAAATGAGAAATTAAACAGCATAAAATAAGTGTAGTTAAACATGAAAATAAAATACACTTAATTCTTTGATTAACATGCTAGACAGTAATTATCTAGGATTTTTCTAGAAATAATCTGAAACTTAGAGTATTTATATATTCAAGCTATACTGATATAGTTAACATACCGAGTTATTTTAGGGCATTGATTGTTTTTTATTTCAGGAAACCATTCCTTGAATATGTCAGTCCGAGGGAGACAAGATTTAGAAATTCAAGGTCCTCGGCTTAACAACACAAAAGAAGAGAAAACATCTATTAAATATGGTCCTGATCGACGTTTAGATCCCATAATCACTGAGGAAATGCCACTGTTGGAGGTATTTCACTTTTTAAAATTTTATGGACTTAATAATTTATCTAAAGGTCAGATGATGCTTTTGAGTGAATTAATTTTCGACTTTGAAGTTGAAACTTTTATTAAGCTAGGGTTTAAATAGATCTAATTCACAAAGATAAGATAATCTTGCAACTTGGCATTAAGTCATAGCCAGGTTATAAAACATAACACTCAAAATATTAATGGAAATTGGGAAAACACTTCTGAAAGAACACTTTTGTTGTTAATCAAATCAATGGCTCTTTTTCAGTAAGGTATAAAATAATACGGGAATTAATGCTTATAAAAATTTAAGCAATATAGATAAATATATGAATAAAAAGCAGTCTTCCCTTCACTCTTTTTGTATCCTACCCCATCCTGCTTTCATGCCATATAAATTAAAGGTCTTTCAGTTGCAAAAGATAGAAACTGATGCTAGTTTACATAAGCCAAAAAAGAAAACACTATTTAGTTGAGGAATATTAGAGGATCACATGGCAACCTAAGTGTAGAACAGTAAGCCTCAAAGAAGAATAAGGACTTGGCAGCTCCAAGGAATGTAGCAGCAAATGCTTGTAAGCTGTTAGAAAGTATTTCTTTTGATATGTCCTTAGTCTGACAACTTACAGTCTTTGTGTCACATTATTACAAATTTCAAGTTGCTGAGAGAGAATTCTGGCCTACCTTGGACTAGGTAGACCAAAGGCAGGGTGATGTAGTATAAGGGTGAGCATTGGAAGGCAGTCCTTCCTCCTGCATCCTCTAGTTGCCCTAGTAAGGAAGTTATAAGCTTAGCCATTTAACTTCAGAAAGGGCCAGTGATACCAAATTGGTGTTTCTCTTTACAGATTTTCTTGTATACTTACACATATAGTTTAGTCATTATAAATGGAATCATACTGCACTTGATTCTGTGACTTGCTTTTTGTCTTTAACAACATAATTTGGTCTTTGTTTTCATTCAGTAAAAACTTTTTTAACAGGTACATATGTTATTCCTTTATTTAATTACATCATAATATATTTTAACCATTTATTGATGGGTGTGGTTCTAGTTTTTCATCATAACTGACAGTTTTTCAGTAAACATCATTATGTGTGTATTTTGTCCGTGCTATAGTTCAGATTAGACTTTAGAAATGGAATCCTGGGTCAAAGGGTATATCAATTTAAAATTTTGCAATATACCACAAAATTACCTTTAGCAAAGCTGTAGTAATTTGCACTTTTTTCAGAATGGGACCGCCCATTTCTTCACATCTGTGCCATACTGGGTATTTTTCGGGGGTCTTTTCCAACGTTTGCAAATCAGACTGGTGAAAAATAACACTGTTTTTAGTACATTGCTCTGATAACTAATAAGGTTGATCAATCTTCATATGGTTTTTTTGTCAATATGATTGCCTGTTGATACCTGTATAATTAGGTGTTATTTTCCTTCTTTCATTGGATGACTTTTATGGGTACTAATCCTATACCTGTAGTGGGAGTAAGTAACATACTCATGAAAATGGTGATATGTGTGTGTATTGAGGGGAAGGTATTGCTGAGTTGCTTGTATTTTGCCCAAGTTTTACACATGCGTAATTATGTTGTATTTAAAGTTACATAGGGCAAATAGAAGACTTGTAGATTGACTTCAATGCTAGTTTCTGGTTGATGAATATTTAATAATTTAACTTTGATTTGGTGTCTTTCACTATTTAGGTTTTAACTTATATGAAGTCATCTCTAGTAATCTTTTACTTTACTGCTTCTAAGTTTTATAATTACTTGCAGAGACTTACCTAGGCAAAACTTGTATAGTTTTATTTATTTATTTATTTATTTATTTATTTAATCCAAGGTAATATACTCTTCTGAATGTCAAGTGGTAGGGAGCAAACTTTATTTCTAATTCCAGTTACTGTTAATTGAATATTGACAGTTCATTATGCCATCTTTCTAATATATTCTGAAAGTATCCATAACCTGTTTTATTTTGTTTTGGGGGTGATACCTATTCTGCATGGTATGATTCCCTCCTCCCTTTCTCTGTCAATATCATACTCTTGCTTTATCATCTTTTTTAATCTGGCAAGTCAAGTCCTCATAATCTTTGTTGTTGTTTTTTTCTTCTTATACTAGTGCCATTATTATCTATGCTTGTTAAATTCCCTCAATAATGTATTGGATTTTTATTAGGATTGCATTGCTATAGCTAGGAATTCTAAGACTGAAAATGGATCTAAATGAGTTGGGATCCAAATGTTAATTAGGGCTATTCACCGTTACATTGTAGTTTTATATTATAATTATTTGCAGTCACTAACTATTAAGTATTTTGCTTGGGATGTGCTAGAGCTTACTTTCCAAAGGGCAGATTCTATTCTCTTGTTAAAGTTGAGGTCAGCCAGTAGAGCACACTGAAATGCTCGGTTTTTATTGATTCTCCTAGCTTATAATTTTCATTATATCGTATCATTTAAATGTTCTTCAATTAAGATTGTTAGGTATACAAACGGTTTTTAAGTGCAGTGCTTCTCAGATAACACATTATTATGGACAGAGCTTTACTTTTAGGCTTCTGCCTAAGCCCCATCTTTAATTACCTGACCTTGGAAATTTTCTTGACTTATAAAAAATGAGGAAAGTTGAACCAGATGATGTTTCATTTTAAATTCTATGTAGCTCAACAGCCTTTAAATTCATATTCCTCTTGTTTTTGATACTGGTAGTTCTTAACTTTTCTTCCTACATATTATAGTTTTTTGTTTGTTTTTAATTTAATTATAGACGCAGTTCTCCTTAAAGAGGGTATTTTAGCAGAGGACCTCTTATTCTACATAATAACAACTGGTGTTTGGTTGATTAAATGAAAATAACAAAAAAACACAATAGACGCATACCTTAAATATTTTACCTTAATTGAAAATATACAAATGTACATTTATTCACTATTTTGGGGAGGGTTGATTTAGGTCAGAGGCCTTTTCTATGAGTTCATTGTTTTGGTATGGTTTTCTTATTAATTACATTTTGTCTTTCATGCATTCAGCCACATCCATAAGTTGTCATTTTAAGTTTCCAGCTTTGTTTGCTTCAGAGTGAGAATCTAAAGACAAGTGTTGAGTAATCTAAGTACAGTGTATGTCTAGGTTTTATCTACAGGTAAAAATGATACTTTCAGGTATAGAAGGAAGCAGTTTATATTATACTTAATTTTTTAAAGTAAGTTTGGGAACAAATAGTGACTCTTGATAAGGAAAAGGAAGGCAGGCATAATAGAAAGCCTCAAGCCACTAATGTGCAGTTCCATAAACATCACTCACTATTTTCTGCTAAGATACTAGAGAAGTTGGTTAATCTAACAAACGTGATATGATGAAGGTTAGGTAAGAGACCTTTTATTATATTTGAATAAACAACGATATTGGTAAAAAAAAAAGAATCATAGAATGTTTCTTTTCCTAATATGTTATATCAGAAATATTTTATAGAATTTGAAGTGTTTAAGGGAGTAGTGAAAGAAGTTACCATTCTAAATTGCCTGATAAAATAATTTCTTACAATATGTATTTATCAAAGCAAATTAGGATGAAAATTACTGAAGCTCATTGAGAAGAGATAAAAATTAAAGTGTCTTGTGTATACTACCATTTGTATATCATACTGAAAGCAAGCAGTGATCTATGAGCTATATCCACTTACTAGAAATATGAGGTGTGATCAAACAATATGGTGCATGTTTAAATAAAAAAAAATTTTATTTCAGTAAAAGACATATTGCCATTAATCCCTCTCAAAATACTCCCCCTCGCTACGAACACACTTTTCCCATTGTTCCTGCCACTTCTGAAGCAGTTCTGGAAGTCCTCTTTCGTGAGTGCGTTTAGTTGCACTGTCGTGGCTGCCTCGATGGGCTGAATCATTTTGACTTTGGGGAACAGCCAGAAGTCGCATGGCGCCAGCTCCAGTGAGGACACACTTTATTTGACAGAAATTGCCATAGCAGAAGTGATGTGTGACAGGGAGACTTTCCGTTGTGATCAAAACATACGGTGAATGCTGCTGCCGAGTGCCATCCAGTGGAAAGGCAGGGATCTTCAATACAGGAAGCGGCGCATCGAACCTTAGTAACAGTGTGTGGCAAGTTTCACCTTGTTTGGTGTAGTCGGTCATGTGTGAGCTACGGTTGAGAGAAGGTGTGTTTTAAAGTGTGCCGTAAATCATGGAGCACCTATAACTCATTGACATGAAATGGGCAAACGGCTTCATCCTGCGTAATGACAATGCTCCCATGTCACACATCACTTCTGGTATGGCAATTTTTGTCAAATAAAAACATTACAGTGTGTCCTCATGCACCTTAGTCACCGTATGTGGCACCGTGCGACTTCTGGCTCTTCCCAAAGTCAAAATGACCATGAAAGGTAAACATTTTGAATCAGCTCAGGAGATAAAGAGAATTAATAAAATACTTTAAACCTTTAGTAAAGAATACAGCGTCTTAAAGTGTTATTCATTAGGGGTTTGGAATTTTTAACAGAAAATATAATAATATTTTTTCCCTCCAATGCAGGTGTTCTTTATACATTTTCCTACAGGGCTCCTCTGTGGAGAAATCCGAAAAGCATATGTAGAATTTGTCAATGTCAGCAAATGTCCTCTTACTGGATTGAAGGTTGTTTCTAAACGTCCAGAGTTCTTTACTTTTGGTGGTAACACGGCTGTTCTAACACCGCTAAGCCCCTCAGCTTCTGAGAACTGTAGTGCTTACAAGACTGTTGTGACAGATTCTACCTCTGTGTGTACAGCACTCACATCATCAGCTTCTTCTGTAGACTTTGGCATTGGCACAGGAAGTCAGCCAGAGGTGATTCCCGTTCCCCTTCCTGACACTGTTCTCCTCCCTGGAGCTTCCGTTCAGTTACCAATGTGGTTGCGTGGGCCAGATGAAGAAGGTGTCCATGAAATTAACTTTCTGTTTTATTATGAAAGTGTTAAAAGGCAGCCTAAAATACGGTGAGTATTACAAAAGCCTTTTGATTTAACCTCTATATTTAATATATGTACAAATTCAAATAAACATTTTGATATTTGTGGACATGTCATTGTTTATTGAGATATTACCCCCTTCTCAATTTTGCGTGATGTTTGTATCTGAGGTTGTCCCTAATAACTGTAAGTTCTAAGTGGCTGAAAGTGGAAAAAATTAAGCTACATTAGTTTTTTTGTGGCTTTTCTGTCTATAAACTTCATGATTCTTTGATATAGCTAAGTAGTCTGGCCAGAGTTATCACATAATAATGAAATTCACAGGTACCATTTGTGTATGCAGACAACCTGCTTACAATAATCCTGTTTTAAGGAAATTATTTTGTTTTACCTTTCCTTTTCCCTTTTGCCCTCCAACCCCTCCCTGCCCCAAGAAGGTATGAAAAAAAAAAATGTATGTATTTGCTGAATAGATGTTATAATGAGGGTCAGTGAAGAAATCAAACTTAACTGGCACTCACGAGGATCTGTGGCCTGTTATATTACAGAGCAGAATATTTTATTTGATAATGCATTTGTCATTTTTATAAAATTAGGAGTGATTGTGCTACATTTACTGTATATAATGGAATATTTAAAATATTTTGTAAGACTGTGAAGACAAAATGATATAATATTTGTAAGCATAATTATATTTTATATTCTAAATAAGTTAATTCTCCTGAAGATGATGATAGAGAGTACTCTGGCCAAAGCCATCAGGGAAGGCTTTATGGGATGTAGTAGTGATAAAATGAGCTTCCAAGGAAAGGAAAGATTTCAGAATTTGGATATTTAGGGAGATATGCAGGAGAGTAGTGGGCCTTCCTGGGAGAGGCTGTATATATGAATGAAGATTTGCAAGTTAGGAAATAGAAACTGAATGAGTTAGTTTGGCCACAGTGTAAAACGTGTCAGGGAACCACAGGGGGAACAAGCCTTGAAATGTACAACTGTTGTGGAGGGTTTCGAATGCCAGGTGAAAGTTTGGAGTTTACTTGGTAGGTGTTTGGTTTCTTTGGAACCACTGTCATAAATGAGGCATAATTAGGACATTACTAGATGAAGATTATCTTCATGTGCTATAAAAATGAGCTTAATGAGCAGGGAAAACCCTGGAGTCAGGGAGACTAATAGTTTCCTTCCAAAGTTAGAAGAAAGAATTGAATGAACTCAAGTTAGGCCAACTAGATAATTTTGCTATATTGTACAAATTCTTTGTTTTTTTGAAGTATAAATGGTCCTGAGAGTGATAAGGGTTTAAATTCCAAATAAAGCTTTATTTGGAATTACAGAATCACAACAGAGGGAGAGGTTTTTAGATTTAATTTACGGTTTTGTATTTCTTCAGTCACAGAATATTAAGACACACTGCAGTTATTTGTACCAGTCGATCTTTGAATGTACGAGCCACTGTCTGCAGAAGTAATTCTCTTGAAGATGAGGAGGGCAGAGGAGGCAATATGCTTGTCTTTGTGGATGTGGAAAATGTCAATACTGTAAGTTGGTTCAAAACTAATTATGTTTTTAATTATATTTGAAGTGTTTCCATGGTTTTTAGTAATGGATTTTTTTCTCTTCACAAGGCAGCATACGTAAATTAGGAATTTAGGAATATTCATGTAGCATAGAGTGTGAAAACATCTTAATTCTTCATTAGCTTTGTAATTTTAAGTCTCTCTTTAAATAAAAGTATCTGGTGGCATTAATAGGGTACATATTTGCATGATATATAGCCCCCTATGCCAGTAATTCAACCCAAAAAAGATGTCAAAGTATATTCTAGTATCACCATTGAAAATCTCTTGATGTAATTAATTAAATTTATGAAGTTCTGTTAGGATTTCACATTCAGTATTAACTTGATAACACTTCACATATATATTTCTGACAGTACCATTTCCTTTTTATAAAACATTTTAAACATTTTACCATTTCTAAATATACTCTAAATATAAAAATAAATATTCTTAAAGAAGGGAATGCGATCTCATAGTGAAAATAGTATCTTAGTTTCAGATTAATTTCTGTTTAGATACTTATTTGAAATGTTACTTATTCTGTAATGTGTTTGCTTTTAGCTTCATAAATCTGTAAGATCACTTCTTTAGGATATTTAGGGTTAATGTGCTAATACTTTGTTTTGATGATCTTCCAAAAACATCAGTATTTGTAAGAGTAAGAAAATTTTCATAATTTCAAGTTAGGTCTCATTCAGGAGAATAAAAAGTTATGTACAATTTAAATAACTTTATGTATATTGTGTATTGGTATCCTGTTTTGTGAGTTTTTTGTTGTTTGTTTTTTTGCCTTAATAGGAATAGGATCTCAGAAAGATCTGAAGAAATAAAAAAGATGATACAGTTTTGATTAAAAATTGACAACAAATAATTTTTGATCTATTAAACACTACCAGTAGTAACTCATGATAGATTCTAATAACTGCATACTCGTAGTATTTTAAAATTTGCCACTGGGAGTGCATTATAAACATGTTTCTTAGATGAAATGTTGACTTCTCTGTTTTAAGACATTTAAAGAGGGATTTAAATAATTTAAACTTTCTGAAGTATATATATTATTTCAAAATAAAAATTTCATTTTTTGTTAATTTATATTGACTTTGGTAGCAGTTGTCTAAATTGTTTTCATTACAATACTCTAAGTTACTGCTCCTAAATCCTGAATGATTCTTTCATTTCTTTTTGATAGAGTGAAGCGGGTGTTAAGGAATTCCATATAGTACAAGTATCAAGTAGTAGTAAACACTGGAAGTTACAGAAATCTGTAAATCTCTCTGAAAACAAAGGTTTGTACCATTTCTCCTCTTCATAGTAAATTCTGACATTTTCATTGCTTGATTTTTTTTCAGAATAGTACCATAATATATGATTATTTGTGCCTTTCTTATGATTAGCTTTTTTAAGCATTAAATTGTGCTTTCATTAGTTTACTTGACTGTGAATCATATTATCTACTTTTGTTCATTCTTTTTCATCTTTTTATTTGTATCTTTCTGTTTGCATTTTTTTTCCTGTTCTTATTCAGTTGTAAACTTGGTGCCTGAATACATGATCACTGTCAAAATTTCAAACAGTACAGAAACATATAAACTAGAATATGGAAGTTACTCTTTCCTTTGCCATTGGAAGGCTGGATTTTCTTTGTATAACTTGTACCTATGTGCTGACTGACGCTTCTGTGTATTTCCATGCAATGGAATACATGCAAAACATGCAAACAAGAATATGCACACTTTTGATATATATTGACAAATTGTTTTCCAACATGTTTCTATCAATTTATCATTCTGCCAGTAATACGAAAATATCTAAGAGTAGAATGAAGGTGGCAAAATGATATATTCTCTTTCTGGAAAAGAATTGTATGGTATATATTCAAAAGATATAAAAATGTTTAAACCCTTACTTAGCCTCACAGTTATCCTTATTTTTGGAATTTATACAAAGGGATTAATTTAAAATATGGGAAAATCCATTTATTTAGGCAGTTTATGATAAGATTATGCTTACTAGAGAAAAATTCAGTGTGGCTTCAATATAAATTAAGCTTCAACTGAGACTGTTTTGTGGTCAGTAAAATATATTAGCATTTTAGAAGTGTCTGCAGTGGTGGGAAAATGCATCATAGCAAAATGTGTACATATAACAACATTGGTGTAAATCTGGCATATAAAGAAATACTGAAAGGAAATTAAGAAATAATAGAGTGGTGGAATTGTGGAACTGTGGGCTCCCTACCCCCAAGTTCTGATCTTTCAAACTTTCTGTTTATCTGTAATGCCATATAGATAGATAGATAGATAGATAGATAGATAGATATTAATATAGATATATAGCTATAGATGTCATATAGATAGATATACATACACATATGGACATGTATTTCAAGACAATTTAATTTTTTCCTTTTTAAGAGCTGTGTGTGATTTACTTCATTGAGATGAAAGCAAAGACATTTTTCATTAAACATTCTTTATGATTATGAATTATTTTTCATTTTGACTGAGGAAGTCTGAATAATGAGATGCTTTTACCATGTCATAAGCTGAGAAAGATTTTTTTTTAAAGTTTATTGGGGTGCAATTGTTAGCAAAGTTACATAGATTTCAGCTGTACAATTCTGTAATACATCATCTGTATATCACATTGTGTGTTCAGCACCCAGACTTAGAAAGATCTTTGAAATTTTCTCTTTTCTTCCTAGATGCCAAACTTGCCAGTAGGGAAAAGGGAAAGTTTTGTTTCAAGGCAATACAATGTAAGGAAAAAGAAGGTAAATTCATTTTGCTTTCATTCTTTCTTAAAGGTCATTTTATATTTCATGCTAGTGATATGATTAGTTTGTTTTCTCCTGTTTTTCAGTTGCTACACAGTCCTTAGAAAAATACACCTTTGCGGATATCATCTTTGGAAATGAACAGGTATACAAATAAGCACAGTAGCATTTGATTTTAAAAGTCACAGTTCTTGAATATCTGACTATTTTGGCAAAACTATTGCTGTCATAATCCCCAAATTCTTTGATGGATGAACTTGTCAAATTTGTTGGGTTTTGCAACTTTACTTCATGCCCCAGAACAGATCAAAAATGCTATGTGGACTATACCATTTTAATTAATTAGTTAAAATTAGCTTTCTTTTGAGAAATAAGGACATGAAATAAAGGATTATATGAGGGAACCTGTTTATTAGGGAAAATGGTCACAGTGGAACATACAGATGATAATCCTCTGGATTTTGGTATAGCATATGGTTCTGAGACTCAAATAACAAGCTCTTTTGTGATTTTAAATGTATTGTTGTTTAGGGCAGTAATACTCTTAACTTCATTATATGTAAGAATCATCAAGAGCACTGGTTTACAAACTTTCAAAAAATGTGCATATGGGCCGGCCGAGTGGTGCGATGGTTAAGAACTCGCTTGGGATGCCAGAGGGCCCCGGTTCGGATCCCACATATGAGGGCCAGTGACACTGCCCTCCACAGCTAAGATGCTGAACAACAGCTCAACCTGGAGCTGGGCTGCCGTGAGTCGCCGGCGACGGCGTGGGCTGCAATCCCTGTGGCAGTGGATTGCCATGGGCTACCGTGTGTGGCCAGCAGCCAGCGTGAGCGGCCAGCAGCCGCAGTGAGCGGCCGTCCAGAAGCCGGCGACTGATCTGCCTCGCCAGAGAAGAGCGCAATGATGGTGCCAACTTGGGGCCAGTGAAGCAACATCCTCCACAACTAGATTGAAGAACAAAACGACAGCAACTTGTCTGTTCCCCTTTCCCCAATTCCCCAGCACTGTTCCCATCCCCCCAATTCCCCAATTTAAAAAAAAAAATGTGCATATGAGTCACCTGGGGATCTTGTTAAAATGCACATTCTGAGTCAGTAGAACTGGGGTGAGACCTGATATTACTATCAGCTCCTAGGGGATATTGAAGTTATCAGTCTGCAGACTCTATTTTTGACCTAGAGAATTTTGTAAAAATGAGAGCTTTGCCTCCCTGTCTCTAAAGCTCTGGTTCATTACTTCTTGAGTGGAGTTTGGGAATATGCATCTTTCACCACCGTTTCAGATAATCTGAAGAGGTGATCTGGGGATCTGCTTTGAAAAATACTGGGCCAAGGGTCTAAATTCCATGTAGCTGTGCGTTGTTATGCTATTATTTTGTCCTTGTGTTCTTCTTCTTGATAATTACAACATCCTTATACTTTTGTATTTCTCTTACCATTTGCCTTCATCTAACTTACTCTTTGTGATTGTCTTGACCGTTTGAGGAAGCAGCTATTTAGAAATAGCTCAGAGCACCAAAAACCCAATAATTCCAAAACAAGTATGCTATTGGGAGACACTGCTTTCTGAATGGTTGAATTTAGCTTTCAGGACTCTGGTTGTTTATTTAGTTCATTTCATTTTTAAATTTAAAATCTCTAGAAACATCATCATAACCTTTAAAGTATTTTCAGGTTATAATTTTTATTATATTTGTTGCTATATAATTTTGTATAGGAGCATTAAAGAAGGCAGAAACAAAGACATTTTCTCTAGAACTTACCAAGCAAGTACTACAGATCAATGAGAAAACTGTGAGGACAGTGGTTTATCAGGAAAAGCTTATTCCTTCACATGGGGAAAATGTATATATTTATTAATATTTAATTATTAATTGAAGCTTAGCATCTATATTATATAGCCTATAATGCAGGAAATTGTAAGTATAGATATTTTACAATGAACACAATATTCTATTAAGGGAACTCCTGTAGTTCTGAATCCACTTAAAATTCTTTTCTCATGTTCTTTCCCTTTAAATATAGAAGCCAAATTAATACCAATAACTCCATTTGCACTGTTTTATTGGATATTGCCTAGTGTTCTAAATATTTAAATGAGAAATACTTCTGTTGTTTTAATAGTAAAAAATTTCCAACAATTTATTTTATATTCATTTTCTTAGAGCTACCAATAGATTCTCCCTGGATATGTAGAAGGTCAAACCTGATGTAACAGCAGTGTAGGTTAATTATTTTGAGATAACGGTTTTAAGATTCAGGGTAATGTGTACCAAATATTTTAAGTGCTCAAGTCTTTGTGTGGTCTCCCTGCATTTAACCAAATTGACAAATTACTGAATAAGACTTTTGGGTATATGTAAGTTATAGAAATATAAAAGGCATATTTAATGGAAAACATTTATGCAGACAAGTGATTTTCTTTTAACAGATAATAAGTTCAGCAAGCCCATGTGCAGACTTCTTTTATCGAAGTTTATCCTCTGAATTAAAGAAACCACCAGCACAGCCATCAGTGCATACAGAAAAACAGTCAGTAGAGGATGCTGTGAGATTAATTCAGAAGTGCAGTGAGGTGGATTTGAATATTGTTGTATTATGGAAGGTATGTGTTATTAAATTATTTTAGCAAGTCTTGCTTATAGATACTTGATTCTTAAGCTGAAGAAAAAATGTAAGCTGCAATTTACATTTCTCCTTAAATTTTCCAGTTTTAGTATTAAAGTCGTTGTATAACTTTTTTTTAATAGTTCCATACTGACATTTTTGCCTAAAGAAAGAATTCATTCAAATTAGATGACTTTATTCTGTGATACTGTTACTTCTAATTGGTACTGAGAATACTGTAGACATCATAAGCTTCATGAAAGCAGGTATTATTATTAAACTAGTATTATAGGCATTTTCAAACACTGAAAAAGGAGAAATAGCACCATGAACCTCTAGGTACCCATTACCAGCTCCAGCAGCCTCTAATTTGTTGTTATTCATCTTTCATCTATTCCGTTTTCCGCCTCTGTTTTCTTTTATTTTTACCTTTATTTTTTGCTGTAGCATGTTTTTTTTTAAATGACATAAGATTTTATCTGTAAATGGTTCTGCATGTACTTCTAGCAGATAAGGACATTTTTGTTTAATATAACCCCAGTATTATTATCTCAACCAAATTAACAATAATTCTTAATAATTATCTAGTTGTTGGTCTGTGCTGTTTTTCCAGATTATTTGAAAAATATTTAAAAAAATTTTTTTTTTTTTTTAAGAAAATCATGACCAAATAAGATCCACACATGGAAGATCAGAATGAGATTGTTTAGGCATTAGTCCTCCCTGAAGTTCCCTGAACTATAAATAAATAATACAGAGAAGGCTTATTTTTCACAGTATATCTTATGCAGATATTATTTTTCTTTAAATGATTCTACGGTGAAATTAAGGATCTTAACCAAGGATATTCACCTGAACCTTCCATCAGATATTGCGTTGGTTACTTTTGAGGTTAGTACCAAACAAGACAACATTTTTGTGTTTTGTATCTTAGGCTTATGTAGTGGAAGACAGTAAGCAGCTTATTTTGGAAGGTCAGCATCATGTTATTCTTCGCACTATAGGAAAAGAAGCCTTTTCATATCCTCAGAAACAGGTAATAACCGAGTTTGTTTTGGGGCTTTCCTGTGAACTTGTGGGGTTTTGTGTTTGATTGGTTTTTGTGTTTTTGATGGTGTCTGGTTTGTGTAGGCTTTTATATTGGGATTTGAGTTGGGGGTTGGTGGCAGAATACTGATTAAAATTAGAATGAACACAAATTGCTTTTAAAATTCATTAGCACCTTATGTGAGTATTAAGATGCATTTGAGATCTTGAGGTTTCCTGAGATATATTCTCTCTGAACCTAGAATTGATAGTTATAAAAAGAATTGATTTGCTTGAAAGGAAGGGAACCATGTTCTCTGTCTTTTCTTCTTTGTTGTAAGAGGCCCACACCGTTGCAGAATTCCAGGGGGCATAGCATAAAATGTAAAGGATGGCCTCTGGAATTGTGCAGCAGTTGGTAATCATGTTTAATATGTTTTCTTATTTTTCCTAAAATACTATTTAATCTTACCAAAAATTTCTCATAGCAGATATGAACAAAATTTAAGAACATTTGGTCCAGTAATTTAAATAGTCACTTTGTATTATTTTATAAATAATGGGTCTTAATTTTTAATCTTTTTTCCTCATTATTTTTGACAACTTTTATTTTGAAATAATTTTGAAACTTACAGAAAAGCTGCAAAAATAGTAGAGAGCACGCTCATATCTTTCACTCAGGTTCACCAGTGGTTAGCGTTTTATCTTATTTGCTTTATCATTTTTCTCTATGTACATATTGATTTTTTTTTCTTGATCATTCTTAAGTAATTACTTACAAGTAAAATGCAGGCATCCTGCCTCTCTACACCTAAATATATCACTGAGTGTTCCTAAGAACAAAGATAATATCTTACATATTCAAAAAAAACAATGACTAAATTCAGGAAGTTTAACATTGATGCAGTTCTCTTAATATACAGCCTATATTTAAATGTCATCAAAGTTCTCATTATATCTTTATAAATGTTTTTTCCTATCCAAGATCCAGTCCAAGATCATACATTGTATGTACTCGTCATGTCTCTTTAGTCTTCTTTAATTAGGAGCAGTTTCTGTGCCTTTATTTGCCAATTATGACACTGATGTTTTTGAAGAGTATGGGCCAGTTATTTTAATGTATAATAAACCTCTTTGAATTTTTCCTGTGTTTCCTCATGATTAAGATTAAAGTACATTTTATGACAAAAATACTACATAAGTGGTGTTATGTCCTTGTCAGTGTATTATATTAGAAGACACATGATATTAGTTTGTCACATTATCAGTGATGGATCAGTTGATTAAGGTACTGTCTGCCATGTTCCTCTGCAATAAAGTTAACTATTTTTCCTTTTATAATAAGTAATTTGTGGAGAAATAATCTGAGACTATGTAAGTGTCTGATTTCTCATCAAACTTAGGTCCACTAGTTTTAGCGTCCATTGGTGATTCTGTAATTTGAATCAATTTTTATTTTGATGGTACAAGTGATAATTTTCCATTAGGTTTAATGAAGATGTCAAGTTTAACCCAAAATCTGTTTCTTGTACTAAAAATCATTTTTCTCCTTTTGATTAATACAAAATCCAGAGTTTTAGTTGTAAATGCCACAAACTTAATAAGTTGGAACATCTCAAACAATGATAAGATTAGCACTTAGAAAATGAAACAAAGTAATTTCTATAAAATTTAATCTTCTTATATTCCCATTTTATATACTATAAATGGCATATCCTTTTTATGTCTTTGTACTTCACTTTTGAAATATTTTATATTCTCTTTATATAATTAACTGGGCTTGGGAGATATGGCAGTTTCATCATATTGTGAATAATAGATTTGAAGCCCAAAGATTTTCAAATTGATGCCTTAGAGCAAATTACTTGCATACGTGATGGACCTTAGCTTTACTACTCACTTTAAAATAAGGATAATAGTACTTTACACTTACTTCTCATGGTAGAACTGTCCTCAGGTAGAATCAAATCCTTATTGTGGAACTACTGTACAAATTCTTGAGCACTGAATCTGAAAATACCTGTTGCTTCTCTTAAGCAGGGAAGGAGGGAAACTCCTCTAAATATTCTCAGTAAATTAGCTTCAGGTTTTTTGTCTTCATTGTTCACGTGTTTTCCTCCTGATAAATGGTATATAATCTAGACGTCTCAAACAATAGCTTGTTTACTTTGATGATTAGAATTTATTAAACATTAATACATATTTCAACTTTTTATTAAAGTGTAGCATAAATGCAGAATAGTGAATAATAGCTCAGTGAACTTCACAAATTGAAGAACACTCCGATATGTCCAGGACCCAGTTCAAGAAATAAAATATACCCAGCACCCCAGAAGTTCTGCTCTTGCTCTCCTCTAATCAGAAGTCTTCCCTCCTCCAGAGTAAACTCTGATCACTTTTCTCTGACTTGTATGTAAAAAGCCAATTTAGTTCTTGATTTTGCAGCTGTATAGATCAGGAAACTTTTTCTGAAAAAAACCAGATAGTAAATATTTTAGACTTTTATGGTCAGAAGGTCTGTATCATAATTAGTCATCTCTGTTGGTGGAGTCCAAAAGCAACAAAAGCAAACATAGATATTTTGTGGCTATGTTTCAACTAATGTTCTTTACAAAAACGGGAGACGAGCTGGATGTGGCCCATGGGCTATAGATAGTTTGCCAATCTCTTGTATAGATCAGAATCCAACTTGACTAGCAGGAAATTAAACATCAGAATTTTCCTGGATGGTGAGGGAAAATGGAAAAAAAAATAACCAAGAAAAAAATGTAGAAATGGGACGTTAGTCTCTATTTTCAGTTAGATGATAATGATATTTATTGAAATGTTTACGGTGTACCTGACACTGGCTATCTTAAGACTTTTACATGCATGTTAACCTTTAGTTAATAGTTGAAGCATTATAATTTATAAAACACACAATCTATTTCCAAATTAGAATTTTAAGGCAATTTTAGTTCTTCAACTATTAGAAAAGATGCTATACAATGGAATGTCTATAGCGTAAGTACTAAGCAATTTTACCAGATGAGAACCTCAACGACTTTTGAAATCATTATTATTATGACCCCCTTTTTACATATGAGGAAATTAGGTCTTAATATGTTAAATAACTTATCCAGGATCATAGAGGTAATAGGTGAAATTGATGGAATTCAAGTCTAATGCCAACTCATAATAAATAGGAAATGAATAATAGATTCTGAATTATATTTTATTTATCCTAGATTGTATTGCAAATGATTCCAACTGTTTGTTAAGAAAAGCAGAAAAAGTATTGTTCATGCTTTATTTTATTGATTTTAACTTCTTTTGTTTATATACACTATATTTTAATGAGGCAGTGTTTTTATTGTCATATTTTTTCTTTTCTCAGGAGCCTCCAGAAATGGAACTATTAAAATTTTTCAGGCCAGAAAACACTACAGTTTCATCAAGACCATCAGTAGAACAGCTTTCTAATCTCATTAAAACAAGTCTTCACTATCCAGAATCATTTAATCATCCATTTCATCAAAAAAGGTTTGAGAGGTTTTTTTTTTGTTAAAATTTTTATGCAACACACACACACACACACACACACACACACTCACTCTCTCTCTCTCTCTCTCTCTCTCTCTCTCTCTCTCTCTTATTTATTTATTTTGACAATGGCAGTAACCCAAATATTGAAGAATAAATTTAGAATAATACTGAGTACAGAAATTGCTCTGAAGTGATTTACCCTTTACTATGATTATTATATGTTGCTGCTGTGGTTAAAGATGGCTATTGCCTCAGCCACCTCAGTTGCCAAAAGTTTCCTTTTGATGAGATTTATCTTTTAGTCAAAAATAAGGAAAACATATATTATTTTGTATTTGACTACATGTAGACATGACTGACTACAATATAGACACACAGCAACAGTTCAAATTTAGACAGTATTATTGACTTCTGCTTTGAATATTCTATCTGTATCTCCTAGTGCATGTATGGTTGGGTTGTTTTTGTTTGTTTGTTTTTGTGTTTTGGTTTTTGGGGGTTTTTTTGCACATTTACCGAGGAGTTTTTCCAAAGTAGTTGTACCAATTTGTACATCCCACTAGTAGTATATGGAAATTCCCTTTGCTCTGTATCTTCACCAACATTTACTGTTTGATTTTTAAAATTTTTAGCCATTTAAATTATTTTTAAAATACTCTGGTCTTACATTTTTGTCCAGATTTTAATGTTGCTCAGTACTCACTCTGTGTGTCTTGGACTGCTTGAGTCCTGTCCCCAGAGATTGTGATTTGGTTGGTCCAGGGTGGGTGCTGGACGTCCAGATTTCCTAACGTTATCTAGGTGACTTAACGTTGAGACAAAATTGAGGGGAAAATAACGAATTATATTTTATCCCTATTGAACCTGTCTTGACTTCAGATACTTCTGTGGACAGTTTTGATTCCGTGATGTTTCATTTTAACCCATTCTTCTACTTTGTTCCTGTTTATCAAACCTGTGCAGCTTCCCGTGCTTCTTCCTGAATGTCTTAGATTCCATGGTGCTTCTCTTTAACCTTAATGCTTAAATCCTTGGCTGCACTCGTGAGGCCAGGATATTTAGGAGTTCTCCACGTGATTGTGTTGGTGTTTAAAAGCATCATAGAATCTAGGCAGTGCAGGGAAGCATGTGAAGTAGGACGGTTTGATCAAATTGAAGTAGAGCAATAGGTCAAAATAAGGCCTCACAAAATCAAAGCTCTCTATACAATATGTGAAAACAAGGCAGATTTGATAAGGATAAAATGCGGCAGTTTTTCCCAGCCTCAGCTGCACATTAGAATCACCTGAAGAATTTTTGAAAATCCTGGTGTTCCGGCCAATTAAATCAGAGTCTCTGGGAGTAGGACCTTGGCATCTGTATTTTGTAAATGTCCTCAGATGATACCAGAATGCATCTGTCTCAGCCATTGTGGCCACAGTAGTGCTTCCTAACAAACCACTCCAGAATTCAGTAGCTCACAAGGCATTTATTCCCAAGCTCGTGGGTTTGCAGTTCAGCTATAATTTGGCTGAAGCTCTGCTTCAGGCTGTGGGTGGGTTGGGTTCATGTCTGCACCACATATATTTGGGGCTCAGTCCAAAGTGGGCAGCTACCTGGGATATGTTCTCATGGTACATCTCTGGAGTACAAAATGTGTACTTTTGGTACAAAAAAGAGTATTGCATAGCACATTTAAGGCTTTTGTTTACATCAAAGTCATTAATATGCCATTGGCCAAATAGCCTCACCTCCACAATCCACAAGGATGATGCACAGTTCCACAGTGGGAAGGTGAGGGGCATAACTGTAAACAATAATTACAATTGCCACAGTAACCAAGGGTGAGAATCACTGAAATAGAGGGTTGAGTGATTGGGCATCCTTTTGAAACTAAAGAGCAGAAGCATACTTGAGTGAGAGAGCTGGAGAGATGAGAGAGAGTGGTCAGAGAGTGAGTGACTATTATTTCAGAGAGCTATTTCAGGTGACTAAAAAAAACCAATACACAGTATGGTCATAGAAGTTAGATGGCTGAATTTTAGATACTACTGATGATTATGGAGGTGACAGGTCGAGGAGTTGAGGAGCTGGATGAGCCATCTACCTAGACGTTGAGATTGTCCAAAGGATAATACGATTTGGGATTAGAAGGAAGGAAGCAAACTCATGCTGAAGCTTTTTAATAAATGAAGCCAATAGATGGTTTGAAAGAGAAGCCTACGATGGGGTTTCTGTGGACGTATTAGATGAATGGGGGGTGGGGGGTGAAACAGATGTTTCCCTCGTCTTTACCTCGGACACTTCAAAATACTCATCCCTTACTCCATAGTGTCTCTGCTATACTGAGTTAGTGTCACTGGTTTTATTTGTCAGTATGGGTTCAGAAAAAAAAGAAAAACCTTAGAGTACATTATGACAAAAATGGAGGCATTTTTATAAGGGAGATAGGAGGAAGAAATCATCAAGAAGAGGCATTGAGAACTCCACTAATGATACATTCTAACCCTAGATGTGGAAGATGGTAGAAGAAAAACAGCATCTGTTATTGAGAGGCTATAGAGGAACTGTGTCTTTGGCCAAATTTCAGATAAAGTGAGATGTAGAAACATAAAGAGAAGAGATGGAGGATCTAGAGTGTTCTCCGTGTGGGAGGTTTGCTCACAGCAGTGGGACACGGAACAGTGGAGGGTGAGGATATGAGGAACAATGGGTGACCAGCTACAGAGATGAATCATCCTGGGTTTAGCAGCCAGAGATTTTCACAATAAAAAGCCATTTAGATAATGTTCGTGGAGCTTTTGAACATTATCCTCAGCACTTAACATATTTGATCTTACCTAATCACCACAGCAACCTAAAAGACAGGTGCAATTACTGTTCTCAGTTTACAGTTGAGAAAACGAGGTACAGAGTTGTTGAGCTGATACTTGAACCTGAGCAGTCTGACTCGAGTACCCATGCTGTTCATAATGCTAGATTTGGGTGGTGGGAGAATAGTTGTCAGCAGTTTATCTCTGAACTGTTTGTGGCTCATCAGATTAACATTTTAGAAAGACTGTTGTATGAAGCAGGGGTTTTCAAAATGTGGTCCCAGACCAGCATCGGCATCGTCGTCAGCTTCGCGGAACTTAGACATGCAGGTCATGGGCCACACCCAGACCTACTGAGTGTTTAACAAGCCCTCCAGGCGATTCTGGTGCACACTCAAGTGTGAGACACACAGGTCATGTATGAGAAATACCTGGTGTAGAGAATGGATTCCATTGGGGTGCTAATTGCAATAAACCAAGAGGCATGACTTGAAGTTGTAAGGAAAATGAAGATGCAATGGAGTAACCAGGTTCCAGAGATGTATGGGAGGAAAAATTGACAGGAATTTGTGAAGAATAATAGAAAATCGGAAATAGGTGGGGAGCTAGCAAGACAATAGCCCCCATTCCCAATTAAAAGCACTTAATATAATACCCAAGGTTTGCTGAGGTGGATGAGGTGCTATTCACTGAAGCAGTGAATGGAGAAAGAGGAGGAACAAAGATAATGAGTTTGGTTTGGGGCTAAGAAACATCCAGAGATTTTCACATTTCTTTTTTTACTACAAGTATTTAGGTAAGGCATGGAGAATTTGACATCCGAGAATCAAATGGGACAGAATAGCATAAGTTCCTGAGGTCTTACTTTGGGTTACAAATTATGCTATTGGAGTTTAACTTTTAATGAGGTTCTTCAGACTGGAAATCTACTGGGTAGTCTTGCTGCCCTCCTCTTCTTGTGAGAAGTTTGTGGGGGAGGTTAGGACATTAGCACCAGCACAACTTAAGGATGAATTTCTGGATTATCTTAGTTTTTGTTTAGGGAAATCTGTTACTTGCAGAATTGTTTAGAAAGTATTTCTCAGTAAGAGGTTATAAAGTTTCTGAAAGCATGGAATATATTACCTGAGCAGAATTTTAAAGTTATTTTATGTGAGCTTATAAGGTTAACTATTTTTTCTTCTTTACTATCCCTTTGTTCTTTGCGTTTATAGGGTAAAATATAAATAGTATGTAACCAGGCTTCATTTGTTCATAGATTATGTTCATTTATTATATTTGACTTGAAATCTACACCAGTGTGTGCATATGTCCTCTTCTGTGACTATCTGTCCTTCTTAAGCTTTAGTAATTATAATTTATTAATTATAAAGCGATATCAGAAACTAGATTGAGCAAATGTGTCCACTTGAAAGGGCTTTTCTCATAATATATATAGAAATAATTTTCATATTCTCTAGACTGTGATGACTTTTATGCAAATTTGATAGAAAAGCAAATGTTCTAGGCCAAGTTCTCAAAATTAAGTAGTTTTCAAGAAACGTAAAAACAGGATTAGTTGTTGGCATTTTAATGATTTATTTTTTTCTCCATTTATCTTTTGTAGTTGAGATTATTAACTTTTGTTTTTATTCTCATATTTATTCATGCATTGTAGTAATATGTTTCACTTTTTATTTACACAATTTGTTTTAAGTGATTTTGGAACTTAGTTTTTTTCCCTTAAATGTAATTGTTTTTAAGGAGCTTATGCTCTGTTAGGTACTCCTAAGCATTATTTTCTTAAAAGTTGGTTTTTGGGGGCTTTTAAAAATACACAGCTAATCCTTTTTATTTTTCTTCCAAAGCCTTTGTTTAGTACCAGTCACCCTTTTACTTTCCAATTGTTCTAAGGCTGACGTTGATGTGATAGTTGATCTTCGGCATAAAACAACGAGGTAAAGATTCATCAGTGCAAGACTATTTTGTAGTTTAAGATTGACTTGAGAGCAATTTAGTGTTTTGAAATTATACAAATAATTACTAACATGGATAGAAAAAGTTTATGCAGGCATGCTTTGGTTTTTTTTGTTTGGTATTATAGTGTTATAGAAGAGTGTCAGAGGATTGTCTTAGCATTACAGTAGTGACAAAATGGAAAGCAATTTCCAAAAGCAGCAAATTAATTTGGCTAGAGAGAAAAATTTTTATAAAAGTTTGTTGGTGATAAAGAACTCTCAAATTGCAAACCAGCGAATTTGTGATGGAAATTGTTTGGTTTTTTTTTAGTTTTTTTCCTTGATTATAAATAATACTTATTAATAAAAAAAAAGTATAACTTCATACTCCTATGTCTGATACTCTTAAGAACTAGATGCTTTTCGGAATTCAGAAATTTTTGGATTTTTAGAAAAGTATAATGTGAAACTGACCATTGTTTAACATCCCTAACAGGATCTGGGGCAGCTCTCTAAAATTAATCCAAGCACATTCTGTATATGATTATGTGTAACATAAATTAATTAGGTAATGCCTTATTGGTAGATACTGGGTTGCTTTCTATTTTTTCAATATTATAAACAGTTTTAATATTATAAGCATTTTTATATACACATTTATTTTTATGTATGGATAACCAGGTGGTGGTTAAAAGCTCAGGTTTGAAATCAGGTTCCATCATTTACTAGCTGCTGTTTTGAGTATTAAATAAGATAATTCACTCTTAGCAGTGTACCTAGAACATGGTAATTATTAATAAATGCTAACTATTATAGCAATAGTAATAATAGTTATTACTAAGCCAAGTTATTAAACACTTGGCTTCATAAAATGATTTCTAGAAATAGAATTGCTAGATGAAAGGGATGTGTTATTGGGACTTTGGGGGAAAATATTGTAAAGATAAGCCCTCCAACTTACCCTTTTTCTCTTTCCTTAGTCCAGAAGCATTGGAAATCCATGGATCATTTACATGGCTTGGACAAACACAATATAAACTTCAGTTGAAAAGCGAAGAGATTCACACTCTACAGCTGAAAGCATGCTTTGTCCATACAGGCGTTTATAACCTTGGAACTCCTCGGGTATTCGCCAAGTTATCGGACCAAGTCTCAGTGTTTGAAACAAGTCAGCAGAACTCCATGCCTGCCCTGATCATCATCAATAATGTGTGACACCTTGCAAAGTTGTACTGAAATCCACAAGAATCAGTTTTATTTTACTGAATGGGTTTTACAGCAGTATTTGAAATACCTGACTTGTTCTGGAGGTTGGTTTCGGATCACTGCAAAATACTTTGGACTTGTCAATTTGTTGACAATGCAGAGCACGTTGGACTGAGAATATTGATATTCTTTTTTTTAATATTTCTTTAAACCTGGTAATAATTTACATGTTCATGATACAGAATTTCAACATATCCATGCACCTTATTAAGCCCCCACCTTAAAAAACAATGTCTAAGTCTGCTGTTACAACTTATCAATGGTATATGAATATTAGGAGATGATTTTGAGGAAGGAAAGACCTTGTTGGCAAACACTCTGTTAAGCCATTAGCCTATAATAAATTCCTGCTTTACTGTGAAGTCCAATAGAGTGTTAAATACAAATTTTTCTGTCTTGCTTCACAATTCTCTAAAATCAGTTTTGAACTTCTGTTATAGAGTCATCATACTTCAGTATCTTGTGGTTCCTATGGCTTATATATAACTTTGTAAAAAGAACATTTTTTTTCTGATGCTCTGAATATAGTTTTGAAAGGAGTTTGACTCCCCCCCCAATTCATCTCAGCAGAGAGTGCACTATTTCACAGTATGAAATTTTTGTCATTTAAATTATCATATTCTTTATTATGTAACTTTAACAATTGAGTTGATCTGTTTAAAATATAAATCTCAAGTTAATTAAAAATAAGCTTTTCAAAAATGTATTATATTTATAACAAATGTACTGTAAATAGAATAAAGACATCCTATTCACTGTATAGATTTATTAGATGCCTTTCATTTTATTCTGAGGACCTAATATATTCTTTATTTAAAATGAATGCCGACTGTATTATGGCAAATACTAGACCTACTTCCTGAGAAAGCGTTAATGTTTTTGTTTCCAAAAGTGAAGTACAGTCTTTGTTCCTACAGTCCTTGGTGGCCTTGTTATAGACATGGTTGAATGAATATTATCTTTAAATGTGTCATGTCTGGTGCCCAGTTACAAATTTGGACTATCTTTTTATATTCTGGGAGAAAAGATCATGCTTATTGAACCTATTGTAAATAACCACATTGCAGACTCTGGTGCTGGTTACAGAAGACTAGGTAATTTAGCCTTTCTCCTGAAGGAAAATAAAAAGTCTGAACAAAATGGAAGAAAACATCTTACTGAAACCAAAGTGTTACCAATACAATCAGTTATTGGAGGACCAGAATCCAGAAGAAAGTTCAGAGATGAGACCCTCATTTGGAACGTCTTGGCCTTGGGAGTGTTTGTCCACGTGGGAAGAAGCAGCCGAGAGATAGAACCTTAACATTTGACATACTTTGAGTATAGATCAGGGAAATTAAACTGCAGCAAGGAGAGGAAAAGGATGAAAAATGGGCAAAAGAAAAAGATCAGAAACCTACTGGATTCAGTGAGAATGTCTTATCTGTTTGGAGTCCTAGAAAGAAGAGAGAGAAGATAGGACAAAAGCAGTATTTGAAGAGAATCTCAGAATTTTCCAAGATGGAAATCAAGTTATAGATTCAAGTAGTTCAGGAAATCCCAAACAACATAAATAAAAAGAAATTTATATCCAGATGCATCATAGTGAAACTGCTGGAAATTAAAGACAAAGGAGGAAACAATGTTGAATACAGGAGATATAACTTACTTGAATAGTAACAGTAATTCAACAAAACTCACTTCTCACAAAAGTAATGGAAGCCAGAAGATAGTGGAGTATCTTCAAAGGATTTAAAGAAACTAACTGCTAAGCCAAAATTCTGAACTCGGCATGAATACCTTTCAAGAATGGAAGTGAAACAGATACTTTCAGACAACTAAAACCAGAGTTTATTTCCAGGTGGCCTTAGGATAAGGGTGTCTGCCCAAATCGAAAATTTCCATTCGTTCTCCAAATAAATACACAAATCAACAAGAAGAGCAAGTGAAGCCACACCTAGCTCGTGCTTCTAGGTAACTATACTACTCACCTCAAATTACCTGTAAAGGGGAAATTCAACACTGAATTCCAGCTAGCTATCTCAAGCCCCTACTGCAAGCCTTTGTGGTAAGTGGGGGAGGGGAAGACAGGAATCCAGAAAGACTGGAGAGAAGGTAAGAGAACAGAGGAGTTAAGGGTGAGGTGAAGTCACTCAACAAAGAAAGTTGATCCTAAATGTAAAAGCACTCAACAAGAGACCTGGTAGATGAGCGCTCTGAAGATAGGCAAGGCATTTGAGGCTTTGCTGTGGGGCCTGGTAGGAACAGCAAGGAATAGGGACTATTCATTACACAGCTAAGGAAATGCCTGATAACAGAAATTACCTTATAAATCAGCTGCTTAGAAGACTATTGAGTATGCTGAGGCTTGTGCAGCCCAAATAACTTTAAATTGAAATTCTTCCATTGAAGATTCATACCTTTAGGCCTGATTTCCGGATGACAACATTAAAATGCAAATGCATGTAGGTACCCTAAGAACATACCCGAATCCATCTTTAAAATGTAAGATTTGTCAGGCAGCTTGTAAGAGCAAGGCTTTAAATGGAATGGGCCCAGGAACAGTGCCTGGAAGGGAGGTGAGGAGTGCTGGCAGGATAAGCAGGAATGGGGGATGGGTTGCTAAAGGGAAGTGCGAAGATGTTGAAGAAAAACTTGGCCCATTTCATGTTTCTCAGGATTAACCCTGTTCGATAATATTCCATTGTGTGTTCCCAGCATTCCTGGGCTGTAGTTTTTCACCTTAGGACAAAAGTTTGTATGTCATTTCTCCTACCCACCCCCCAGCCCCTGTGCTTATGGTTTGATTTTTAAGCTGTGATAGAAGAGTCAGCTTTACTAACCAACAGTTCTCAGTTCCTTACCTATTGGAATTAATTATGCTATACTTGGTGGTAAGAAGAGACGCATCTGAGAACTGGGTGCTTGTGAAAGGCAAAAATGAGTGTTCTTTTTTGCATGTTAATGCTATGTCTTAGTTCAATAAACATTCCACCAGGATGTAGTATATACAAGTCTTAAATCTTTTGAAGAATATTAGTATCTATGGATTAGAAAGTCTGGTTTCAAAATAACTTTAACTATTGTAGAAAAGGGACATTGAGCTGCACGAGAGACTACAGGGAATTTTAACGCAAAGCCCTGATGCAGATAGAGGAAGGGGAGGAAGGTGTTTCGAAGGGAGGTCTCTGATTGGAGGAGGAGGACAGGCTGTGGTGGGTGGGCGTGGCTGCCGAACCTGGCTCAGCCAAGCCTGGAGCAGGTGGGGCCCCAGCCTGTGGCATTTTGGGGCGGCTGCCACGGTTTGTTCCAGTAACCCTCCATGGGGCAGCTGCGCAGAAGTGAGGAGAGAGAAAAAGACTTGGTTTTACAGGCTCAAAAAGATTCAAGATACAAAACGTGGGCGCAGAGCAACTCTTGCTGAGAGCGGGACTCCTAGTCTGCGCACTTCTTTGCAATGCCTCTTATGCTTCTGGGTCTTACATGGGTCTCTGGCTTCTCCACTCCTGCCCTGCGGTTCAGGGTGTGTGCGGCAAGGTGGGGAGGAAGATCGCATCCAAGGACACTCGCTTCCTTCTTGGAAGTTTAGGGCCATGGGCTTGTAAAAAAAGCCTGAAGAGGAGAGAGGGGAGGCAGCACAGCGGAGTCCTGGAGTGTGTCCACCCACTCATGAGAATCCATTGTTAAATTTCCAGGAATCTTGTGAACCAGTTGGTAAACGCAGCCACTAATGAAAAACTGTTATATAAGGTTATAACTGAATACATGCTATTGAAAAGAAAGGGAATAAATACTCAAAATCCATCACTTCCTAAATATTTTACTATTACTTACTCTGCAAGAGTTATGTCTATTATATCTGTCAACGAAAAGAACCTGAGTCTTTGAAGGTATTAGGAGGAATTTTACTTATGGGCCTTGCTGAGGTATTAGGTGAAAAAGGAATTCCCTGACTAAACAAATTAGGGAAATAATGGAATTAAAATTATTAAAGAGGTTTCTTTATTGTTTGCGTGCATACATGGCGAGTTTCCGAAGCATTTGATTGGGACCAGCCCTTCCTAGCCAACGTATTTCTCAGAAACTAGTGATGTGCTCATAGACCAGAGCCTGGAAACTTTTTCTGCAAAATCGCAGATAGTATAAGATTTGCTACGCATACAGCCTCTTGCAAACTACTCAGCTCTTCTATTATACCATAAAAGCTGCCAAAGAATATGTAGATGAACAGGAGTCGCTGTTTTGGTAAATAAAAACCTGTTTCTGTAAATAAAGTTTTATTAGCTTTAACACTGAGTGACTGTTAGCATATCTTGGGAACCTGGACAAGATCACAGAATCAAGGAGAAAGGAGCACAGGCCGGAGGGGTGCCTCATTCCTTCCTTTCTAAGGCAGGCTTCAAAAAACCTAGCAAGTGATGCCTGAAACCAACTATATCCACTAGAGGGCGCCATGAGCGCAATTTATTATCAATGCCATCCATACAATTTGCCTTTAAAATGTTGAAATTAGAATTTTATTATGAGGTAGCACTTAGTGGAATTGGGATTAGCCTTAAACATTTTTTTATTAGCTACAGAGAATTAGAATGAGGCATGTTAATGATAATTTACCAGCCTAAGGTACTAAAGATATTAACCCAGGAAATACTTCATAATTAAAACTGTTGCTGACTTTTTAGTAGTCTTCACCTCATCTAGAGAACCAAGATGAATGCGTTTTCTTGAAAATTTTAATATTTTAAGACATTGTGAATATTTATTGATCAGAAAGTTCTTTAATTTGGCATAATGCAATCTAAAATGGAGGCTAAAATAGAAAATTGTTACATCAATAAAAACTGATAAAAGACGTGCGTGAGAATTCCTCCATCCCCACTTGTTGGCTGTGGACAAATCTCTTTGTTTCTTTATAACACAGGATCTTTTATAGTATATTTAAATGAGGTTTGGTTTTAAAGTGCTTGGAACATGGTTGGTGTCCAATACATACTAAATCGTGGCTAAATGACTAAATGATGAGTTGTTGAGCTACAAGTGGAGTTTCAATGTATCTGAAGAATTCCTCTTAGTGGCATATGATATTATTGAGCAAGATGACAAACCAAAAGGGCCCCCAGGCTGTCGTGGAGAACAGGGAAGCTTACCAGCTTGATTCAGTCATTTGGACAGCTTTCTGAAGCATCTCACAGTTACCCAAGTCAAAATCTGGGACTGTTTAGAAGAAGTCAGCATAAATAACATTTCAAATTTTAAAACAGAAGTTACAGTATTATAAACTAAAACATTGGTTTCAAAATCAACACCAGAATTGAGTATCAAGTGTAATGCTTAAACACTTAGTATTAGGTCTTTAAAGGAAGATTGTAATATTTTCTAAGTAATAAAGTAAGAGTCTGTGATTTGGGGCATATGAGTTGACATGTGGATAATAGACCAGAATCTCTGCAAACAAGACTGTCTTGGGAGATCTAGTGGGAGTCGTCCCTAAATCTGACTACTCAGGTTTAAATCCATGGCTTCACTCCTAATATGAGACCTTGGGAAAAAAAGTGACTTAACCACCCCTTAGTCTTCTCACCTGTGTGGTGTGGCTACAATAGTGCCCATCCCACTGGGTCACGGTGAGGAGCAAATGACTTAATTTCATAGATTTCTTAAGTTTAGTGACTGACAGGTGGTAAATAATAAATGTATTATTATTTTTTTAAGTTTTATGAAGAAAAATAGGGTAAATTTTTTAATGTTTCAATTACAGTTGACTCAATAAATCTAGTATTTTTAAACATGATTTACTTAAATTCCATTTGAGAATGCTCTTTGTAAGCCTAATGGATGCAATTTCAAATGGCTGTATGAATCATAAACCCATAATCAATTCTGTCCGTAGCAACCATTGTGCTCTTTTAAGTTTCCAATTTTGTTCAGGGTTATAGGATTTATTTTGCTTTTAGGCTTTGGCCGCGTGTATATCGACCATGAGATTTGCTTCCTTCATATCATCCCTTAATACTTAGTGGAGTAAGGACACACACTAAAAGTTCTTGTTGAGGTAAACAGAAGAATTGAATTGATTAAATTGCCTTTTGTTTATTAAAAGCTGAATGAATTTTGTGATTAATAGTGCCAATGTACAAAAGATTTTCAGTAGCTTTAATATAACATATATGGAAGGTTTCATAAATGACAAATATTCCTAATCCTGGCATTTATTTTAATAAAAATGATCTTTTAAAACTGAATTCACATACTTGCATGCATAGGAATTCATTTGCAATAGTTGTCTCATTAAAAATTTTTGTTAACGTGATGGGTACCTGGGTACCACTGTTCATACTGTACTTGTGCTGTGTAAATCCAGTCACCTCTTGATGTTTGAGGGCTCCCTATATTTTTTCTTATAAGGAAAATTTTGTTCTCATTAGAGATTTAAGCCTTGTAATATATCAAGGAGCATGTGACATAATTCTCCTATCATGCCTTTACTTATAGCCTCCATTTCATACTGCTTTTATATTTCTTAGTTTCTTGTATTGAAATATAGTTATTTTATTTTAAAACAAGTAATCCAACAACCTTATTTTGTCCAAAACAATGGTTCTCCAAAGCACTGCAAATGTTACTACCAATGAAAAATATTAGGTTATGATATAGTATTTTCTAAAATTTCAATGGACTATATCCTCCCAGCAAGCATGAGTTGGTGGCTGCTATTTAAGTACATACTTTGAAAACTGCATGCTTTCTGGACCATATTTCTGAAAATTTACACTAGAGCCTGATAATGGTGGTTGCCTCTCGACTGCAAAGTTGACGATTATGGGGTAGGAGTGGAAGGGACATTTTATTTTACTCTGTAATCTCACCATTTACATTTCAAACCATGTAAATATCTTTATTTTAAAATTAAAATAACTAAAAACAAATAAAAGCTAATTTCCAAACCCCTACACCAGATATTTTAATTTAGCAGATCTGTATAGGAATCTTGAGTTTACATTCAAAAACAAAAATGTTCACTTTTTAGTTTTCCTCAGGAATTTGGCATTTTTATGAATGTGGTGATAGAACGTAGACTTATCTTCTCCGTGAATGCATAGAATCAATATTTATCAGAAAGGCCTTACCTCGCTGGTGCTGTGGTGTTCTGGCCTTGGTGTTCTCTGGGCCCTCTGGTCTTGGAAGCTCGTTAAAGCTGACTAGGGAATGCTTTGTGGGTTCTTGGGAGACCTCCCATCACTGGAGACCTCTCATCAAAAGTTCCTCGAATGTGGGCAATACCTCCTTGGGTAGCTGTTTATGGCTGCCTTTCTCTTTTGGGCTTTCACGTCCCTCTCGGTCAGTGGTTCTCAACCTGTGGGTCGCGACCCCTTTGGGGGTCAAAAGGTCCTTTCACAGGGGTCGCCTAAGATCATCGGAAAACAAAAAGATATTTACATTACGATTCATAACAGTAGCAAAATTACAGTTATAGAGTAGCAACGAAGATAATTTTATGGTTGGGGGTCACCACAACATGAGGAACTGTATTAAGGGGTCGCGGCATTAGGAAGGTTGAGAACCGCTGCTCTAGGTGAACCCTTTTTAAATCCAGCCGTAGGACGCCTTTCTCTTGTTCGTGGCCCATGTCTGATACTTGGTCCCCACAAACCGCAAGTACAGACTATTCCCAATGTAGCTACCACTCCTTGCTCTTCTTCTATGAGAGAAACTAGCCACAGACAATTTATTGCCTTGAGGCTTTTCCAGACATGGGCCTGGCGCTTACCTCTCTTCCCTACAGTCTTCATGAGACCCAGGTCAAACTGTTGCGAAGTCCCTTTGAAGCCCTCCTCTAGACTTAACCCTTTTTATACCCTTGAGGTGGTTGCTGTGTCAGCTGGATGCTGACTGTCCCCTTTGTGAATCCTGCATAGGCTGTTTAGTACCTCACTTTGGAATATGGGATTATGTGCCATCTTTTGTTTTATTCTTGGAATTTTGGGACATCAATTAAAATAAAAATAGAAAGAGTCCCATTTTAACAACTCATTTCATTTATTTTACAGAACAATTTAGGTTTCTTTGTGTCAATATTGGCATATGTTTGAAAATGCTGTGTTCCAGCAATTTTCCTTATGATCGATGGGTCTGCATATTGAGTCATTTTAGACTTTGCTATTTTTTTAGCTAACCAAGATTGATAGCTGTAGAAGTTGCTGATGAATATTTTGCCTCCACACTGCCTCATTTCAAGATTTTTTCTACAAAATGGCTTGTCAGTATAATTTCTTATTCAGCCCTGCCTTCTGTGTTTTTCTTCAGTTTCAAACACAAACAAAAGAGATTCTCATCTTGACTTTCAGTACCGAACACCCTTCTGGTTTTCCTCCAATGCCTCCTATGCTCCTTCTGAGTCTCCTTTTTAAGCTCATTTTTCTTTATTCAGCCATCAGCAGGCCGAATTGTTTGTTAAAATGTGGGCTGGTTTGGGATAGTGGGGGGTTTGATTCTACTCCTATTTTTTTATTTCCATGCTTTCATGGAATCCTGAGTTAACAATCATTGAAAAATCAGGGAAAACGCTCTTTCTCCTGAACTTTTAGGGTACATAATTACACATTTAAAAATTAACTGTAGGGCCGGCCGAGGGCGGTGTTGGTTAAGAACTGGCTTGGGATGCCAGAGGACCCCGGTTCGGATCCCACATTAGGGCCAGTGATGCTGCGCCCTCTACAGCTAAGATGCTGAACAACAGCTCGACCTGGAGCTGGGCTGCCGTGGGTCGCCAGCAATGGCGTAGGCTGCAGCCCCTGTGGCAGTGGGTTGCCATGGGCTACCGTGTGTAGCCAGCAGCCAGCGTGAGCTGCCCTCAAGCCGCCGTGAGCAGCCGTCCAGAAGCCGGAGACTGATCTGCCTCGCCTGGGAAAAGCGCAATGATGGTGCCAACTTGGGCCAGTGAAGCAACGTCCTCCACAACTAGACTGAAGAACAAAAGGACAGCAACTTGTCTGTTCCCCTTCCCCCGATTCCCCAACACTGTTCCCCTCCCCCAATTCCCCAATAAAAATCTTAAAAAAAAATTAACTGTATTCAAGGACTAGATTAATTAATAAAGAAGTAGTTGTATAATAGCAAAAAACATTCCAGAGTAACAAGATAAAGTGAATTTTTAAAACATTCTTATATAATAAATGAAACCTAAGCCTAATGCTATTCTTTAGAAAGCTATTCTTCTATTACGAAAACCAGAATTGGAGACTCAAGGAAAGTTAATTAAAATCTAGGAAATGTCTCTTAGTCTAAAATGAATTGCAACTTGGGGAGATTCAAAACTCCTTCTTAAGTTTAATATTTAAAATATTGGGACTATCTGCCTGGCAGTTACATTTTTATGCTGCATATTTCACACTAATGTATTGAATCCATCAGAAAATGAGTAACTGCAACTCAGTACAATTTGTAAAATAAATGATTATCGCTAATAATTAATGTAATATAGTAATCCCTATGTTCTTGTATACAGGAGCTTGGAAGTGACTACTTTATACAAATACTCATGTTCCTATTATAATTATTTTAAAAACATAAATTTAGATTTCCCATATAGGAACTTGGAATCGTATACTTTTCACAAACACATTTATGGATTACAATTATTCTTATTTTTAAAGACTTTTACTAAAACTACAGCTAACATACAATAGTATATTAGTTTCAGGTGTACACCATAGTTATTCAACATTTATATATCTAAAGATGATAGTCCAGAAACCATCTGACGCAGTACCACACTATCACAATATTATTGACTATATCCCCCATGCTGTGCATTACATCCTCATTACTTATTTGTTTTATACCTGGAAACTTGGACTTCCTATTCCCCTTCACCTTTCCCCCCTTTTTAAATTTATCAATTACAGTTGACATTCAATGTTATTTTATATTAATTTCAGGTGTACAGCATAGTGGTTAGACATTTATACAATTTAAGAAGTGGTCCCCCTGACTAGTCTAGTACACACCTAGCACTATACATAGGTATTACCACATTACTGAGTATATTCCCTTTGCTTTATTTTACATCCCCATGACTATTTTGTAACTACCAGTTTGTACTTCTTACTCCCTTCACCTTTTCCACCCTGCCCCCAACCCTTCTGCCATCTATCAGCCCAACAAATCCAGTACCCATCTGACACCATACATAGTTATTGCAATATTACTGACTATGTATATTCCTTATGCTAAACTGTACATCCCCATGATGACTCTGTAACAACCAATTTGTATTTCTTAATCCCTTCCTCTTTTTTCACCCACACCCCGAGCCCTCCTCCCATCTGGCAACCATCAAAATGTTTTCTGTATTTATGAGTTTGTTTCTGTTTAGTTTGTTAATTTTGTTCTTAGATTCCACATATAAGTGAAATCACATTGCATCTGTCTTTGTCTGACATACTCCACTCAGCACAACACCCTCCAGGTCCATCCATGCTGCTGCAGATGGCAAGAACCCATTCCCTTCCATGGTTGAGCAATATTCCATTGTATATATGTACCACCCCCTCTTTGTCCATTCTTCCATCTACAGACACCCAGGCTGCCTCCACATCTTGGCCATTGTAAACAGTGCTGCAATGAACATATGGATGCACACGTTTCCTGGAAGTAGCATTTTGGGTTTCTTCGGATAAATACCCTGAAGTGGGATTACTGGGTCCTTCTCTGTCTCTTTTTATAGCCTTTGTTGTAAAGTCTATTTTGTCTGGTATAAGTATTGCTACTCCAGCTTTTTTTGTTTTTGTTTTTGTTTTCATTTCCATTTTCATGAAATATTTTTTCCCCATCCCTTTATTTTCAGTCTCTGTGTGTCCTTTGATCTGAAGTGAGTTTTTTGTAGGCAGCATATTTAAGGATTTTGTTTTCTTACCCATTCAGCCCTCCTATGTTTTCTGATTGGAGCATATAATACATTTACATTGAAAGTAATTGTTGATAGATATGTAGCTATTGCCATTTTATTATTCATAATTTTGATTGTTTTTTCTTTATCCATCTTAAAGAAGCTCTTTTAACATTCCTTGTAATACTGGTTTGGTGGTGAGGAACTCCTTTAGCTTTTTCTTGTCTGGGAAGCTTAAATCTGTCCTTTGATTCTAAATGATAGCTTTGCTGGGTACAGTAATCTTGGTTGTACGTCCTTGCTTTTCATCGCTTTGAATATTTTGTGCCAATCCCTTCTGGCCTGCTAAGTTTCTGTTGAGAAATCAGCTGACAGTTTTATGGGAACTCCCTGATAAATTGCTAGTTGTCTTCCTTTTTCTGCTTTTAGAATTCTCTCTTTGTCTTTAACCTCTGCCATCTTAATTATAATATGTCTAAGTGTGGGCCTGTTTGAGTTCATCCTGTTTGGGACTCTCTACACTTCCTAGACTTGTATGTTTATTTCCTTCACCAGGTTAGGAAAGCTTTCAGTCATTATTTTTTCAAACATGCTCTCAGTCTCTTGCTTCTCTTTTCTCCTTCTGGTGCCCCTATGATACGAATGTTGTTATGCCTGATGTTGTCACAGAGGTCTCTTAAACTATTCTTATTGGTTTTGTATTCTTTTTTCTTTTTGCTGTTCTGTTTGGGTTTTTTCTGCTACCTTGTCTTCCAAATCGCAGCGATCATCTGCTTCATCTAGTCTGCTCGTGATTCCTTCTAGTGCATTCTTCATTTCAGTTATTGTATTCTTCGCTTCCAACTGGTTCATTTTTATGGCTTCTATGCCCTTTTTTTTATGCTTGCTATCTGTTTGTTGAAGTTCTTACTAAGTTCCTTGAGCATTCTTATAACCATTGTTTTGAACTCTGTCTCTGCTGGGCTCCTTGCCTCCATTTCATTTACAATAGTTCTTTTTGTGGATTTTTCTCTTGTTCTTTCATTTGGGACACATTTCTTTGTTTCCTCATTTTGGCTGTCCCTCTGTTTGTTTCTATGTATTAGGTAGAACTCCTTTGTCTCCCAGTCTTGGCCAGGTGGTCTTATGTAGTAGGTGTCGTGCAGGGCCCAGTAGCATAGTCTCCCTGGTCACCTGAGCCAGGTGCTCCAGGAGTGTCCCTTGTATGGTTTGTGTGCCCTCCCTCCTGCTATAGTTGAGCCCGATTGCTCTGGGTATGGCAGTGGGTACCAAGAGCTGGGTACCTTAGGCTGACTGGCTGTGGGGTTTGGCCATGTTCACAGCTTATCGACTGCTATGCAGAAGGCTTACCTCACTGGTGGGATTTGCCCCAGTGGGCTCTGGTCCTTGCTGAGACCACCCTTTGTGTGTGTCACTTGTGGGGCTAATTGGGTGGTGCTCTGCTGTGGTCTGAAGCCAATCTCCAAGTATGTTGGTTACGGGGCCTTTTGGGAGGAGTTCTGGTACAGGCTCAAATAAGCCACTGCCTGTGGCCAGCTGGGGGCTACCTGGTAGGAGCTACAAATCTATCCACAGCTGTTTGTTGACTATGCTGGACCTGGAGTCACATGGAGGAGGCTACACTGTGAACTGAAGGTGGCTACCACCAGTACCAGGTCTGGAATAGATCTGCAAAAAGCCAGGACATCCTGAGGCCTGCTGCCTCCTGCTGGCTCCCTTAAGATTCAGCAACTGATAATGCCTCATGCAATATGTGAGTTGGGTGAGACAGGGTCACAGGCAGTCATTAACGTGGAAAGAATTGTGGTACCAGGTTAATGTAAATTCTGGTTTGGTGCCAGTGCTGAGCCTGGAGTGACTCAGCAAAAGTCTCAGAGCACAAGGAGGCCAGTTACCACCCACCTGCTGCCCTCCGATAGTTATCCAAGTAACAGTATAATGCTGGTGGGGCTGGCTGCTCTGGGAGAAAGTGTCTCTGGCGGTGAGTGAGTTGAGTGGGGCAGGTTCCCAGTGAGTCAGCAGGGCAGAGCAGTGGAGCTCACCAGGTCAATCAGATTCAGATTTGGCCAGAGGGGTAGGATTCAACACAGGAAAGATGGCGCCTGCCAGCCAGCTGCAGGAAGGTGAACCCCCCACCGGGAAAATACCAACTGTCCTCCAGTCCTCCCTCCATACCTACACATCTCAGCCTGACCCCCCATATGTCTCCAAGACCCCACAAGTCACTGGCCCTCCACTGGAGCCCAAGGTGAGTGCCTGCAAGTGAGTGAGCCTGTGCTTGGGCCATTTAAGAGGACATCTGGGCTTCCCGTAGCTTTCTGGCCCACCCAAATGGTCAGAATCCCCACTGATTTTCACAGCCAGATGTAGTGGGAGCGCCTCTTCTCTGCACTAGTACTCTGCCTGGGGAGCCTTGTGTGGGGGTCTGGGAGCCCTCATACCTCTGGGGGGAACCAAGGTGGCCAAGATATCCCTCCTGATTTTCAACCACCACATGCAGGTGTGGGGCCCATTCCACACCTCTACCCCACCTACCAGTCTCGACATGGCTTCTTGTTAATAGTTTTAGTTATAGGACTTGTGTTTGGCTAGACTTCAGATGGTTCTCCAGGTTGATTGTTCTATAATGTAGTTGTAATTTTAATGTGTTCATGGAAGAACACAGGCAGTGTTTATCTACTCTGCCATCTTGGATCTCTTCTCTCTACAAATATTTTTAAATGTAAGCTTAGATCCATTATTTTCCAACGAAAAATTTTCTCTGAGCTTTAACCCTAAACATCACCACTTATATGTCCCACAGACATTTGAACTCAGCAATGTTGTTAGCTACCCCACCGTCCCCAAACCTGGTGCTTCTACCAACTTCCTTGTCTTGTACTACCCTTCAGTCATACATCAAAGCCAGGACATGGACACTTGTCCCTAACTTCTTCATCACTGTTGTCCTCCACATCCAATGAACTGCCATGTCCTGTTGATACTATCTCTTGTCACGTGAATTTATCTATTTTTCCATTGCTTCTCCAAGATTCCAGACTTCTGAGGTGACTAGTCTGGTTTACTACTAAAGTTACTTAATGGGCCAAACCCTTGGACAACCCACCTCTAATCCAATTTCCAAATTATAGCCAGAGTATCCGTCTCAAGTACAAACTTGATCACATTATTTCTTTGTTTGATATTTCTCTTTCTTAACAGAACATCTAAACTCCCAGCAGGTTCTTTAGATTCATTTCCCCCCATGCCTCAACCTTGTACTCCATGCTATATTTCAAAACGATGTTGGGCTTCTCCAATGCATCATGCTTTCTCTTACGTTTGGTTCTTTGCATAAACTCTTCCGTCTACCTGGAATGTATCCTCCCACATACACCTCTAAGACTATCCTAGGTGTCCTTCAGGATTCCAGTTAAATCTCTTCCCTGAAGCCTCCCTAAGTCCCCAGAAGTAGCTGTCATTTCTCCCAATGCATCGCCTACTGTGTTGTGTCATATCTCCCATGGTGGAGATTGCTGGTCATCCCACAATATCTAGTCTCCCCTTCTTCCACATAGTAGAACCCCATATATTTGGTTGGCACATGTCTTGTCTAAATTCCACCATATGGCATGTAATTGAAGTGTCATGTGTGACTTTTTGGAAGTGTCCATAAAGACAGGGCGTATGCCTTCCTTCTTTTTTTTTTTATCCTTTCTGAAGGCCAAGGTTCCTTAAGACTGGGATGCCGGAAACTGGAGCAGCCATCTTCAGCCACAAGGTCGAAGCCATATGTTGAGAATGGAGCAAGAAGTTAGTAGAAGCCCTTGGTCCTAATGATTGTGGAGTCTATATAGTAGCCTGGGACTGTTTACCTGGACTTTTGTGAAAAAGAAATAAACTTTAATTTTATTTAAGCCATTGGTATTTTTACTGAACATAACCCTAACTAATAAAACTGTGTGGCCACTGCCAGTAAGGCACGTTGTTTCCTCTAAGTATTAAGATACTTGAGGGCAGGTGTCTTATTCACTGTTATACCTCTAGATCTTAGCAAAGTGCTTGCCATAGACTAAGCAAATATTATTTGCTTAAAAATATTTGTTCAATGAGTGAGTGAATCAACCTGACATATTTATGGAGGCCATATTTTATTATTTAAACCCAACTTTAAATGTAGCGGTTAACTTGGTTGAGATTAGCGTTGCTGTTGTTGACCATTTCCCCCTAAATTCTCCATCTCCCACCTTTTTAAAATCTAGTCTTTGACCAGGTTCCCCTCCTAATCCCCAAGGATACTTAGCCTACTCTAAATCCATCCTGTCTGTGCTTGTCTAGACAGCTGCCACTCTGGCTTCTGGGGCCACCTTGGGCCGTTGGAGAGGTAACAGGCTTCTTTTCAGCTGCAGCTTCTCCCATACTGCCTGGCCCCAAGTGAGGCCCATCCAGGGCTTTCCTTAAGGCCGCAAAGCACAGCTGACACTAAGCTGTATCACTGAAACAGGAATTAACTGAAGGCCTGCTGTTAAGAACATAGACTAGAGCCTGTTTTCAAAATGGAATAAAATTGCCCAAATGGCCAAATTTCCTAATTTAAACAAAAGTTTAAAGTCCAGTCTACATTGATTCATTTGTCTCAGTGGGTTTTCACAGTTTGATTGTAGAGTAACATACATTCAAACTGCTGTTTATAAAATATTTATGTCTTTTATAATGGGCTGTAACCAAACCTGCCTGACCTTCACTGCAGAGGGCATGTTAGCTTTGTTATTCTGTGCACTAGCTTCCAAGGCTGTTCACTGTACAAACACGCTGGAAAAGACAGCCTGAAACGAAAGGCCAGGTAATGCTAGGGCTCACAGGACATGCAGAAACTCAAGGGACCCGTGGAGAAGTGCCTCCCAATAGAAGGTGCCATATGTCCCTTGAGGGAACCTTTGTACATTGAAGAAGCTTTCTTGAGTAATGTTAAGAGTAGCAGAACACTTTTAGAATGCACTCTACCTGGAAAATTGTCCTTAGCATGAAATCTTAAAGAAATAAAGGAGGTGTTATTTCAAGAAATTGTTAGGATTGCTAGTCAAGAACCAAGGCCTATGGATAGCCTTAGAAACCATATTTATACCCTCTACTGTTACATGATAAACAGAAAGTCTGTGCTAGACATTTATTCCATAGTATTATACCTCAATTGTCTGATGATAATCAGAAATTCTTTGCAGATAAAGGCAATTGTTGTGTAGTCTGTCCTCAAATGACAGATAACACAATTCCAGGGTTCCCAGTATGCACACAAACTTTTCTGTTTGGAGAGGCTGACACCTGGTCCAAGACTTGTTATTTCCTTTTTCTTATTCACATTTTGGCTTTGCATGCATTCAAATGTTCTATATTTAGCATAACTCTTCCCCCATATGAGTTGGTATGACATTATAGAGGATTTTTAACTCCTGCCAGCTAAAATAACTTTACTTTTAGTTCCTTATTTATGACAGAAATATCACAACCCTGATATTTTGCAGTATTTTTAAATCTTTCATTTTTATGGAGTATTTTTAATTCTTTAGTTTTTATGTAATGGAATAATATAATAGGAATGATAAGATTTTAAAACGAGAGAAAGACAAGCTGACTCTAATTGAACAAATTAAACTCTGAATTTCATGTCAACTTTTAACTGTTTGTGGCTTTGGGAATTAAAAGCATATGTCCTCTAACTTGTAAATTAGAAAATATCTTGTGTGTGTGTGTGTGTGTGTGTGTGTGTGTGTGTGTGTGTGTGATATCTACTTTCTAATTTGTAACATTAAAATATATCTATGTATATATTTAGTGATTCATAAAAGTAGCTATTTTGAAAATTAGAATTATTTGCAATGATCAAAACCATGTTCCTATTTGGTTGGAACTGATGGTGAGGTTTTATACAAAGGGAGCTCTCTAATTTGTTGATTTAAACTAACTTCAAATTTTTATCTGTTAAATTTTCTTAAAGCAGCACATGACCTCATGCCAATGCCATTTTGAATGTTGACATATAAGCCCAAGAGTTACAGGAGGGTGTCTGTCGCCAGGTCAAGACTGGCTGCCACTCCCAAGGGCCTTCCCAAGGTCATATTTGCCTCAAGCAGGTCACTGCCTTCAAGGGACTATTCCAAAGCCTTGACTTCTCACACATTTGGCTTTGACAGAAACCAAGAAGAGATTCATTACTTGTATAGATTGAGGTATGAGTGTGCGCATGTGTGTGTACACACTGAGGTGAATGTAGACGGTACACCCATTTATTAATTTACGAAAGTAACAGCACTGACAAATGGATCAGAATGCTCATGCTGTCAGGTCTGTCCTTGGGCTTCTTGCAGGCAGTCTACAAAGGAAGCCAGATTATAACCCAAGTGTTGTTTGAAGAGTGTCGAGTCAGAGCAAAGGGAGTTCTTTGGTTTGAATCTTTAATGGCATTGACCTATCTCAATTTCCACGAAGAAGATATATCTCGGCTAGAAAATTTGGGAATAAACTGTAGATAAAAAACTGTGTCTGAAAAACTTGCAAATATCCAATCCTCCAATCTAGATTACTCTGGGAACTGATTTTAATTTAGTGATGGGAAAACCAAATTATGTGAAGCCCAGTGACCAGGGAGCTGAGGCCCTCTGAGGTCAATACCAGGCAGCACATTGTTACAGTATCAGAGTAGCAGTGGAACCTCACACAGGTTGGTCTTTGTTTCACAGGCTATAGCAGAGGTGCCTCGTTGTTGATGATGATGATGTTCAGCAGCTATTAGTCCATTTGATTATGTTGAGTGTTCAGTGGTAACTTCTTCATGGAGGAACAGACATTTTAAAGAATTGATTATCTTTGAGTAGAGCGCAGTCCTCGTAAGGAGAGAGCTGCAAAGGAGAACTTAATAAACTGAATGACAGGGAAGAGAGAATTGGCCAGCAGGGGTGAGATGGGTGTGGGGGACTGTTGCCTCCACTCTCATCCTGTGTCTCTTTCTCCTAATGTCAAGCTCAAGATAGAAGGTGGCAGATCCCTCTCCTGTCTATTTTTCTCTGGTATCTTCAGATTAGGAATTTACTGTTCCTCTTTCAAATCATTTCCATCCCTCATGCTTTATAGGGTAAAGTGCATTTAACAGAGAAAGACTTCGGGGACTTCAGTGTCTTTTGTGAGAAGATGACTTGGGTGGGACTGAAAGTAGAAAATCGTGGCAACAGGATCTGGGCTTTAAGAGAAGCTGACAAATAAGACCTGGATGTTTTTGTTAGTATGAACCTGAGAGCTGGGCAGTGTCAGCCAACAGTCCCTTTGTTCTCACTTAGATCCAAGAGGAGAGTTGGTACTGCCTGGCATGATCACTGCGAAAAAGGATCAGAGAACTAGAAATAGAAAGTTAAACTACTGGAAGAGGTTGGTAGAAATTGGGCATTTTCTGACACTGCTTAGCATAACTGTGGGAGCTGAGCAGGGATGAGCAGGGGTTAGAAGATGCTTTTGGACACGCATTCTGAGTCTTGATCCCATGTATCTTTTAAAATCTCCATTCCATTTTCCAAGTAGATTTCCCAGTGAAAAGATACATTTCTCATTGTGAATGTGAAATTGGTTTTCTGTATCCAATTCGTCCTATTTGAGCCTGAATGTCATGACCCCCCAGTGTTGTTACCCAGTTTTCCCTGGGCCTTGTCACCCCAGGAGTAAAGAACATTGAGATTCCAGAACTGCAGAGTGGAGGTCCAAACTCTGGAGTATTTCTGAGACCTTTCTTGACCTCCCATTTTCTCACAATTTCAAGATAGATAAACACTTGGAAAAAAAGTCTTTTAAGAATGGTCACATGTACTACGTGTGATTTGTGCTATAGGCTTCTTTTGCTTTAAGTAATAAATATTTCCATTTAAATGAGATAATATTTGTTGATTTGTTGTGCAAACATTTCAAAGATGAAAAGTTTTTATTTCTGATTTGATCTGCAATTGGCAGCCTCCTACATTTCTCTGCTTCAGTCTTCTTAAAGTAATTAGTGAACCATAACACACACATACACACACACACATCTGGGAGTGGGAATAGCATGTAGAAAATTATAAATCCATGCAAAAACCACTTAAACAAAAGGACTTTGTTGTTGTTGTTGTTAAACCAAACTATAAATTTAATATATATATATATATATGTGTGTGTGTGTGTATATATATATATACATATATAATATATATATAATATATATATATATTCAATTTCTCTATTTGGATATTTTAAAAGAAACTGTTATAGTCACAGTGTAATAAGAGATGACACTTTCAAACCCAGCTCAAGTTGGTTTTTTAAATGTGTAAGCTCCATGGGATCACCACAATCCAAAGCTGGTTTTCAGCATATAGAGTTAGCAACTTGATTATGAATGTCCCATAGATATTTAGTCTCTAGTGGAAATGATCCATGTTATTCAAATTCACAAGAGTGATATATTAAATTACTAACTCATTAATTTTCAAGTGGGGTATTTTTTTCTAGTGCTAGTAATATTCAAGACCACTATGCAGTAACAAATCATCCCCAAAATTTATGGCTTAATTGAAGCAACAATAATCAGTTAGTTATTACTGCTCACAATTATCAGGACCTCAGATAATGCACAGGGGATGGCTCACCTCTGCTTCACTCTGGCTGGTACCTTAGCTGAAAGACTGAAGGCTGGAAGCTAGACTCCCCGAAGGCTCAGTCTTCACAGGTCTGGTGGCTGATCCTTGGTTTGACACTTTGGCTGGGCTGTTGGCTGGAATATCTATATGTGACTTTTTTTTTTCTT
>NW_017732372.1:478111-504907 GCF_001890085.2 Hipposideros armiger | reverse complement strand
CACTGGCCCTCATATGTGGGATCCGAACCGGGGCCCTCTGGCATCCCAAGCCAGCTCTTAACCATCGCGCCACTTGGCCGGCCCCTATATGTGACTTTTGCATGTGACTTGGGCTTCCTCACAACATGGTAGTCAAAGGATTTCAAACCACCATACTGGGCATCTGAGTTATTAATCAGAATAATTCAGATCTACTGATCCCAGACCTGTATTTTCTATCTTAACAGGATAACTTTCTGTTAGAACCTGGGACCAGCCCCTGTTCTTACCTAATGGGAAAAGGGACCAGTCACAGAATATGAGTACCAACCCAGCCTGTGGGGGGGTGGTCAGAGGACTCCTTGCACATTCTGCTACAAGACAGAGCAAATCTCCATGTGGAGAAGACCATGATTTGTTCAAAATTTGAATTTTATTGCTTGTAGTTGTCAGGACCCTTCTTTCCATCAGTCTGGGACAGCTGTCAGGGTTACCTAAAGGAGTTTGAGAACTGTCTGGCACCCACAAAGCTTAGATTATATTGATGGTAAGATGCCTCTAGCATGAGAGGTAACAAAGCTTTATTCTAAGCTCATCCCAGAGATGTACAGAGGACATAGAATCCAGAATTTTTTTTTTAATGAGCGTGTGTCCTTTCTTGGTTATTACCTCCATTCTGATCAAGCATCATATGTGTCACCAGGCAAATCATATGAATTTTGGGTGTTTCATACAACGCCATGTTCCAAAATTTTATATAAATGGTATGGGTTTGTCTGGGATTGAGGATTTTCTTCTATTAGAACATGGTAAAAACCCAACAGATGTAGCAGAATTATTCTAAAGCAATTAGCTGGGACAGCAAAAGCTACAAAAGGATACTCATTATGCAAATACAGGGCCATTAAATGCCAGGCTTCCTAGCATAGATAATGTCAGAACCTGTGTTAGACCCAAAGGAAAGAATAGACGCATAATGTTTTCTTTCAGCAAAGTTCACCCCGTTCTGACTGAGCTGTCCCCATTAAATCAGAGTTTGCTTAACAGCAAGAACCAGCAGATTATTTCTGATGTAAAGGATGTTCATCTCACATTCAGGTTTGGTTTCCTTTTCGTAGCTCCCCGTCTCGACGTTGAAGGTTTTTTCTAAGTTTTCAGGGTCAAGAAAATAAGCAAGGAAAATAACCTATTAAAAATGTAATCCATTCCCCACCCATTTTACCCCCCATGAGTTTAATGTGGGTTTGCAGAGACAAAGTGTATCTGTTTCGATTCACCACCTAACAATACAGACTGTGATAAATGGTTGTTCCTCTTTTTTCTCACACTCTACTCTTCCCAGGACCCATTCAAGTTAGTGTTAACTTGCCTGAGGACTCCTTGTTGAAAGAGAAAACAAATAGGGTTTGGCAATTCTGTAGTTAATTTTTTGCTTAAATCCTAAAATAAAGAGTACTTGCATCCCGAAGGGGGAGAACAATGCTGTTGTGATGTTTCTAAGTATTCCAGGTACAGCTCCTTGAATAACTGCGCCAACTTAGGAGGAAGGCAAGAGGGAGGAGCAGGAAAGAGAACTGATAAGATGAGGCTTGACAAGAATGGGCAGATCTGGGGAAACAAGCATCTTTTTTTGGATCAACAGTCCTACAGGACAAGTTGCTTTGACTTGGAATCCAGACACGGATTTTAGTTCTACCACTTACTCGCGGTACAATGCTGCCTCAGTTTCCTCTCAGCAGCCGGAGTCTAACAACATCGTCTTTGCTCCTCGCACAGGCGATCGCAGCAAATGAGGTGCAAATGGAATCCTCTGAACTGGAAAGCAGAAGCCAAATAAATATGAAGTCTCAAGAGTGTGAAAAGATAAAATAAGGATATTAAAATTTTGAAGAGTTTGAGCAAAAATCTGTTGGAATTGGGCAGCACCAGACCGGAAGTTGTTAGAAACGCTCCACCAACACGAGACAAAGAAAAGGCTGATACATAGAGAATGCAGACGCAAAGGAGATTATTGGATGGGCTGTAGCTTGAAGCCTACGTAGCTGTTTGTGATTGGCTGTCTTTAGCATTTTGATTTTGTAACGTTGAGGCATTTACGGGTTGAGGTTTTCGTTTTTTTACCTAGATTGACTGCATCAGAGCCACATTAGTCTAACGGCCTCCTTGTTTCATTAATTTAACAGGAGCCACATACCAAAGAGAGAAAAGGCAAGGCCCACCTGGGAAATGAGGAAGCCGCTTCCCTCTGTTCTCCCCTTGCTTTTCCAGCCTGCATCTCTCCTTCCCTGCCCTGTAAACCACAGCTTCCAAAACAGCATTTTCTGGTGGCAGAATTTCTCGGATTCAATGTTTCTACTTCCTGGCTGAACCCTGATGAATTCCTTCTCACCATCAAATTCCCCTTTATTACCTTCCGTGTAGACAACGTACTCTGCTCACCTACTCTGTCTTCAGATACACCCACAGCAGTGATAAAGCTGCTGTCCTTTTGCATCAGTTGCTCTTCTTCTTCTTCCTTCCCATTTATGGCCTGGGAGAAACTCTCACCTCTAAGATAACTTTGAACAGAATGAATCACATCTGTTATGTTATAATTTACTGGTTTAACAGTCAGGGGCTAATATAGAATCTCCTTAAGATGTAGTGGGGGGTATCTCACAGTCACATCCACATATATGGCATCGTCAGAAGGTGAGACTATCTAGAAAGGAGGGTTTTAGACTTAGGGGACTGCTCACTGTTGCAATTGTCCTGTCAGAGCTGCAGAGCCCACACCACATTGTGAGTGTGAGGGATTTTTACCCCAAAGAGAATACAAGTTTCTACTGTCAATTGCCCTAAGGTAAGATGGAGGAGGGAAGAAGACATCCTCTGGGTCCAGTTTGGTGTGGACTCAACTTGTGGGGTGCCTAGAGATGCTTAGGATTTCCCATGTGTATGTGTGTGTGTGGGGGGAGGTGGGGGAGGGGGCTGCTTCTGCTGTGTAACAGCCTGTTGCAGACTCAGGAATACTTTAGGTTAGGTTTACTAATAGTCACACAGGAATCTCTGCATCATTTTCTGTATTCCTACTTAAATTAATAAAAAAGTTAATGTCTGGTCTCAGCTGTCCTCTGAGCAGTTAGTGGCAACAGGATCCCCAAGCTGAGGACAGAGTGGAAGCATCATAGTGGTCGTAGTGGTCATGAGGGACAGCTGACCCCACCAGGGAACTATTTCACAAGGCTCATAGGGTTGCAGGTAAGGAAGGGACAGGGACCTGTGGTACAGTTTCTCTGAGGCAGTGCCTTGGAAATGCCTGAAAATAGCTTTGAAGGAAGAAGGCCTGTGGGTATTAGAGTCATAATAAGTTGAATCAAAAAGAGGATATAAGCCCATTCTGAGGTCACAGGCCCATGTAACTGAAACGTGAGTTACAGCAGTGTCTTTCAATACTCTCTCCTTCCCTCTCTTCTAAAATCATGCTCACCGAGTGACCTTCAAATAATGAGTTGGCTTTCTAAATATTTGCCAACATCGAGAGAATACACTGCTAGTGGCAGTGTGTATTCCAGTTGCTCTGCAGGCTTTATTTTGCTTAGTTAATCAGTATGCTCTAGTCCATATAGCCACATTTTATTAGCTTGGTACACTTGAGTCACCCTTAAATGATTATTTAGTGTGTTCATGAACAAAATCAGAGATGTAGTAGTCTGTTTGGGCTCCCATAGCAAAGTGCCACAGACTGGGTGGATTAGACAACAAAATTTTATTTCCTCACAGTTCTGGAAGCTGGGCAGTCCAAGATGAAGGTGGTGGCAAGTTTGATTTCTCTTCCTGGCTTGTAGACAGTCATCTTCTTGCTGTGTCCTCACGGGGCCTTTCCTCTGTGTGTGCATCTCTAGTGTTTCTCCCTCTTCTTATAAGGATACTGGCCATATTGGATCAAGGTCCCATACCTATGACCTCATTGAAACGTAAATACCTTTTTAAAGGCCCTATCTCTAAATACAGTCACATTGAGTATTGGAGGTTCAGCATGAATTCTGGGGGACACAATTCAGTGTCCACAATACCCTCTCCCCTCTCACCCCAAGATTACCACTCTATGAGGTCCAAAGAACCAACTGCCCTAGACCACCCTTCTCTATTGACCCCTCTCTACTGACTATATCACCTCGCATGCCTTCCTTGTCATCATTGCTTGAATGTCATCAGTCTCTCCCTGTCTCACGCAATGACTCTCACCCCTGGAATCCAGTCTTCCTCACCCATCCTTCCTCATATTGTCATCAAATCCTATTGCATTCACTTTTCTTGATAAATCCACTAGACTTTAGGGATGACCAGAGGAGATGCAAGATTAGAAAGTTTCACTCTTTTCTTTTGGTTTTGGTATCCTTATGAGTGTAGTGAGAGACTAAAGTGACCACTTGATTTAGAGAAGTGTTTCCTGATAAGCTGGTTGGTGGCTGGGTGGAATTGGCAGGTACTTTGAAATGTTCTGTTGTATTTTTCAAATAAAAGTCATTGACTATGTTACAGAGAAAATGAGATTCATAGAAATGTACTGGAGAGAAGTTACATTAAGTGTCTCATAAATTTAATGGCTATTGTTTTGAACTACCTGATAGATTTTTTGGTAGATAGACTGCTGTGAGGCTGAATTTCTTGTTTCAGTGAGAGCTATGATTAGCATTCAGATAGCTCCCAGGCGCCTCTGAAAGTGGGTTAACAACAGAGGGAAGACGTTTCTCTTAAAACTCAGTTGCCATGAAGCTCTCCATTTATAATGTGTTTATTATCTTCATCCATGTTGAGTTTTTATTATTTTAACTATTCTAACTAATTACCTTAAACATTAATGAGCAGAATTAATTAAATCATGGATGTAAATGCTATGTTTGTAACTTTAAATTTTATTTTTATTATTTCTCTGACTTTTCTTGTTATGAATACAATGCAATCTAATTTTTGATGATCAGTAATCTTTAGTTTTTTTAAGATCAACGTAAGTTAAACAATTTATCAACAAATAACATAATATAATGATATATGTAGTGCACAGGAGAACAAATGACATTAAAACTGTTATCTAGTATGGTCTGTTATCAAATATTTATACTCACATTGTTAAAAAATAACTTCCTTAAAAATGTGTTTCTTCATAAGTCAAATTTCTGTCAGCTGGTGCTCTTCAGTCCCTATGTCCTGTGCCTGTTCTCCTGGTAGACTCTTAAGAAACTTCTAAGAGGAAGCCGAGAATCAGCTATTGTTCACTGACATTCTTTTTTTTATAACTTAGTTAAGCAGTTATTAATCTCTTTAAATCAAATATATTCTTTTTGGCACAATAGCTTTTTACCCTGAGTGGTCCAAGTGATATTTTCCTCACAGATTCTTTAAAAAAAATGCTATTACTGGTCATAAATTCCAGGTGAGAACGTTGTCTCTCTCCTACACAATAGTGTTGCATTAGCTTGCTAGGGCTGCTGTAACAAAGAATCACAAACTGGGTGGTTCAAATAACAAAAATGTATTATCTCACAATTTTGGTGGCTAGAAGTCTGAAATCAAGGTGTAAGGGAAGAATTTATTTTAGGTCTTTCTCCTTGGTTTGTAGATGGCCATCTTCATGTTCACATAGATTCTCCCTGTATGTGTCTCTGATTCCAAATTTCCTCTTGTTATAAGAACACCAGTCATAATGGATTAGAGCCCAACCTAATGACCTCATTTTAATTTAATTACCTTTGTAAAGACCCTACCTTCAAATAAAGTGACATTCCGAGGTACTGGGGATAAGGACTTTAATATATCAGGTTTTTTTGAGGGGTAGGGGAGTACACAATTCAGTCCTTAACTAGTATCATTTTCTAAACTTCCTCATAATTCTTGCAAGGTCTGACAATTAAGTTCTTGAACTTGTTGCAACTATGTTGTTAACCTTTTTTGATATTAGAGGGATTATTCATTATGAATTTGTACCAACTAGACAAACAGTTAACCAAGTTTACTATTTGGAAGTGCTGAAAAGGCTGCACTGAAAAAAATAGATGAAAATGACCTGAACTTTTCGCCAACAATTCATGTCTCTTGCATCACAACAATGCACCAGTTCACACGGCACTGTCTGTGAGGGAGATCGTAGCCAGTTAACAAATAACTATATTGAAACACCTTTCCTATTCACCTGATCTGGCCCCCAATGACTTCTTTCTTTACCCAAAGATAAAGGAAATATTGAAATAAAGACATTTTGATGACATTCAGGACATCAAGGGTGATATGATGACAGCTCTGATGGCCATTCCAGAAAAAGAGTTCCAAAATTGCTTTGAAAAATGTACTAGCACTGGCATTGGTGCATAGCCTCCCAAGGGGAGTACTTCAAAGGTAACCGTAGTGATATTCAGCAATGAGGTATGTAGCACTTTTTCTAGGATGAGTTTGCAAATTAATTGTCCGACCTCGTATGCACCCCAACACCTATTTATACCAAAAAAATATACATACACAAGAGATTAAAACATCTCATAGATAGCTTTTAAACCTACCTAGTTAAAAAAACAATAAAGATCACACATAATTGGTGTTTTATCACAAGACCAAACATATTTAGAAAATAGAACAAAGATTAAAAATAGATAATTCTATTTTAATAGAACATTCTTTATTGTCACTTAGAGAATGGTTACAGAAGATAACCTTCTTAGAATCTTTGTTTAACAGCATTAGTTATGTATAATTGCCATATGATAAACTACACATCTTTAAAGGGTACATTTGGTAAGTTTTGAAATATGTATATACCTGTGAGACTATCACCAGAATCAAGATAATGAACATATCCTTTACCCTTCCACCAAGATTGCCCCATGCCCCTTTGTCATTTCTTCCTGTTCCTCCTCAATTCCTCTATTCCCAAGGTAATCACTTATCTGATGTCTGTTATTATACATTAGCTTTCATTTCTTATAATTTTATGTAAATGGAATTGTAAGTATGTACTCTTCTGTTGAACTTCTTTCAATCAACATAATTATATTGAGATCCATCAATGTTATAATCTGTTTCAGTAATTCATTTCTTCTAGTTGCTGAACAGTATATTCCAATTTTTTGGATATCCTGTAGTTTGTTTATCCATTCACCTGTAGATGGACATTTAGGTCATTTCCAGACTTTGGCTCTCACAATGTACATAGCTAATAGCTATGAGCTTTGTGTGCAAGTCTTTCTATGGACACATGCTCTCATTTCTTTTGGTAAAATGCCTAAGAGTGAAGTGGCTGGATCATATACTAGGTGTACATTTAATTACTTAAGAAATTGCCAGACTGTTTTCCAAAGTGGCTGTAACATTTCATATTGACACCAGCAGTGTATGCCAATTCCAATTCCTCCGCATCCTTCCCAACACTTGGTATGATCAGTCTTTTAAATTTAGCCATTCTACTTTTGTAAGTAGAATGTACTTATGAACTCCAAGGTATTTGGAGGGTCTCTACCAATTCTGTCAATTGAATCTTTGTTTTCTTTTTTTTTTTTTTGATGAGCCATTCTGCCACCTGTTGGCAGTTCAGCGGCAGCTCCGCTAGGGCTGGGCATTGAACCGCTGTTGCTCAGAGCTCACACTCTTGAGCGAGCTCTTAACCAACTGAGCCACTCGGCCAGCCCTGTCAATTGAATCTTAATAATGCCGTTATGCATTCTACTAAACCTGAGGACTAAGGGTAGTAGTAAGTGCAGTAAAAAGTGTTGTAAAACCGGCCAAACAGCACAGACTTGTCGAAGCACCTGACCAGTAAAACGGATTTCCTGATCCCTACGGAGTTTGAGAGGAGTTTCCCAGGGAGGGATACAGTAAGTCCCCAACTTACGAACATTTGAGTTGCAAACTTTCACAGATACGAACAGGCCTAGCTTTACGAACATTAGTAGATGCGAACAAATCGCGAAAGTAGCTCAAGTGTGTGAGCTCAGGTGTGGGCCAAATTCCATCTTGCCCTGCATCTCCTATTGCTGATGATCCTTCAGCTCCTCCATCTCCCACCTACCGCCCTCCTCCAGTTAGTAACTGTCTTCTTGTCAGTTCACCCCATGCAATCCCCTATATGCCGATTGTTGTACTGCACTGTACCACCATTTTAAGGTAACTGTAAAAGTAAACATAGTTTATTTACAGTATTTTTTTGTGTGTGTTTAGTTTTTTTATGCTTTACATTGTATATTTGTGTCAAAGGTGTATAAGACTCACTTTGTCGGACTTATGAACGAATCCAACTTACAAACGTTCTCCCAGAATGGAACTCATTGGTAAGTCGGGGACTTACTGGAATCATTTCCAAAAAGACTTTAGTCACAGAAGAGGCAGTCGCTTGCCTACAAGAGAAACCTCCAGCCCCATGAAAAAACATACAGACCATGACTAAAACAAATTTATTTTCATGACACAGGGTAAGCTGTTTGAAATCCATTTACCAGACCTCTCATGGTCCATTGGGCAATTAAAAAATGTCTGGGAGCACTGCGAACAGGCTTTCCTGGGTTGTACTTTGGACAAGTTGGACAAGTGAGGTAGGCACTTTGTGTGACTTTATTAATATTTTCCCACCAATGTTGATTCATAAGTGCTCTCATTTTTGTCAGTGATCAATGGCTTGATGCGTGTAAAGTAGTGAGGAGTGGGAATTTTAAAATATCTGGTAGAACTGGGTTATTACTTGGCTGAAACCAGAGCTTTCTCTTTTCATCAAAGCAACAACGCTGGATTTCTAATCTAGTTTTTCATTTTCTGAGGCCAATTGTTGGACTTCCCTTGCCAGTTGTTCTAAATTATCGTGTGAAGAAATATTCCTTTGGACCATGAGAGGTTTGACTGCTGTTGGTTCCTTTAAGGGCAGCATTCCTTGTGGAAGTTTCAGCAAGATGACTTTCTTTAGCTTCCAGAGCATCAAGTTTATAATGCCCTAGGATCTTTTTTTATTTTGTTTTAAAGATTTTTATGAAAATATAGCTAACATACAATATTATATTAGTTCCAAGTGTACACCATAGTTATTCAACATTTGCCCTGGGATCTTAATAATAGCTAAAGCAGCAGGTAAAAGAATAGCATCTAATAATTCCTGAACACACTGGCCATTTTAAAATTTATTTCCACTGGAAATAAAGACATTGTTCCAAGATCATGAGCTATTTTGAAAGCACATCTACTATTATTATAAATGTTAGCAGTTTTGCCCTTGGCTAAGGTGTAGGCCCTTGTGAGTGGGATAATTCTGCTTGTTGGGCTGTAGTGGCCAAAGATAAAGGTGTCACTTTAGTGACATCAGAGGGGTCGATATTGCATATTCAGCATAATATTGGCCATTGTCATCTTTTAAATAAGGACCATCAGTGAACCTTGAGAAGGCAGTGTTACTCAAAGGAGTTTCCTGCAGACCATCAAGAGGGGTCAGGAGGTGGCCTGTCAGTGCTGAGCAGCTGTGAGGGGGTTTGTAGGTAGCTAGGTCATGAGGAGAGAGGAGGAACAGGGTTAAGGTCATTACAATGGGAGAGAGTGATATGAAGAGCAGCTAACGAAGGATTTCATAGGCGGTGAGGTGTCTGACTGAAAAAGGTTGAATGTGATAAAAATTCAGGAAGGCGTCTATTGTATGGGATACAAGGATGGTTAAAGGGGGTCCCACAACAATTTCCTCAGTGGCCTAAAACAAACGGACAGTGACAGTCATGGCTCTGAGGCAAACGGAGGTGCAGGGTCCAGCTGCTGGCTGTAATACCCTATGGGCTGATGGTTGTCTCTGCGTTTTTGTGTGTGTGAGTACCCACCCCAAGGGCATTTTCTTCTTTTTCATATACAATACAAAAAGGAAAAAGGGAATCTGATAATTGGAATGCCCAAGGGCAGGTGGGTTCATTAAACTCCCCTTTAAGGCTTTAAAGGCTGTATCATCCCATTCTTCACATAAAATTAGGTGGGGCTTGAGGGGAGGCCGGTTAGCTCAGTTGGTTAGAGTGCAGTGCTCATAACACCAGAGTTGCGGCTTTGATCCATACATGGGCCGCTGAGTTGTGCCCTCCACAATTAGACTGAAAAAAACCACATGACTTGGAGCTGATGGGTCCTGGAAAAACACACTGTTCCCCAATAAAATTAAAAAAAAAAATTAGGTTGGTGTTTGTTGTTCCTTAGCAAAACATACAAATGTTTGGTCATAAGAGAGATTTGGTATCCAGTTTTGGCAATAACCACCTAGCCTGAGAAAACCTTGTAGATGATGCTTAGTTTCGGGTTTGGGGAAACTTAGGACACCGTGAAGCTTATCTGGATCTAGGTGCAGCCCTTGTTCTGATATCAGATGCTCTAGATATTGAACCTGGGTTTGGGCAAACAGCAAATTTTTCCTTGGAGACCTTATGTCTCTTAAAGGCCAAAAACTTTAGCAAGTGGATACTGTTTTCCTATGAGGAGGCTTGGGAGGAAGAGCAAAGAAGCAAGTTGTCCACATATGGCCACAAAGTAGAGCCCTTAGGAAGCTTTATATCACCCAGCTCAGCCTTCCGGGTTTGTGAGATAGAAGAAGGACTCTCAGGGAAGCCCTGAGGCATTTCTGTCCCAGTGAATTGTTCTCCTTCCGAAGTGGAAGCAAAAAGGTATGGCTAGCTTCACCATCTGGAATACTGAAGAATGCACTACATAAATCAATAACCGTGAAGAATTTACTTTCAGTTGAAATGGGTGTCAGTAGTATATGAGGGTCAGGAACAGCAGGGTTTCTAAGGACAACAATGTTGTTAATTGCTGGGAGGTCCAGGGCAGACCTCCACTCTTGTCCCTTGGGTTTTCTCCCAGGTAAACTAGGAGTATTACAGGGGCTAGGCTAGTGCAAAGAATAATGAGGCCCTGAGTCTTGTAATCTTCTCTTATGGGCTTTATGCCTTGAAGGGTGTCTTTACTTATGGAGCATTGATGGATTCTGGGAAGGGACTTTGAGGGATCTATTTGACTCTCGATAAGAGGTGCACTGGGATTCTGCCAATATCAGACGAAGATTTTGCCCATAAAGAAGATAGTAACTGATCTAGTCGGGTCACATGATCAGTGCTCCCAGATGCAGCTATAGTGCCATTGAAATGGAACAAATAAAAGATGTTGAATGGTCACTTAATTTACCTGATTGGTTATTTTGATGGCCACTATCAAATTCTTATTTTTCCCTTTTGGGAGAAAAAACATTCTGGCATGATACTTTTCTAAGAAGTCTCTGCCTAATAAATGAATAAGGGCAGAAGAACTAGGGGGAAAGGGTGTCTCTCAAGGGGCCCAAACAAAAAGAGATAGATTCAGAGGCAGGAACCTGATAAAGTTTATTAGAGACCCACTGTATGAACTGTTTCAGTGCTCTGAGGCAGGAGCTGCTCTATAGCAGTGGGGTGGAGCAGCCGGAGTGTAGCTCTGGTGTCAATAGGAACAGACAGAGATTCATTTCCAATCTGGAGAGTGGTTCCTCCGTGCCGATGAAGAGGAAGGATTGGGACGCGCTCCTGTGGTTCCTCGGAGCCCCGTCACTGGGAATTAGGAAGGCACTGGGAAGGCTGGTTACAAGGCTAAATGCGTCTGGAAGTGTTTACGTTTGTGGCAATCTCTTTTCCAGTGTCCTGGCTCTTTTTATTTTTTACCATCAACATTTTCACAATATTTCCAAGCAATTCATATGCACATTACTGTTTGCAAAGCACTGTCCCAGAATTCTGGGGAAAGAGGAAATTTGATTCACGCCTACTCCTTTGTCATCCACCTGCTCCCTGCCACTTCTCAGTGCTTCCAGCTCTGCTGTGGACCATAATTCAGGCTCACGTCCCTGCTGGTAACCGCTTGGAACTCCTGAGGAAGCCCCCTGTTAGAGGATGTTGTTCCTTCCACACCAGCCAGTTTCAGGAAATTTTCCCTGCAGTTTAATTGAAAACCGTAAAACATAAATCCGTCGAAGGGGGGGTCCACCTTGTGAAACACCTCAGATCTAAACCTCCCTCTCCTGTCGTCCAGTCAGTCCACACCCCTTTCTGAGGGGTTCTTTTAAAAGCTCATTCCTTTAAAACAAAACAAAACAAAACCCGGTAGGGGCTGGTGATTTGGCTCTAAGTTGCCTGCTTCTCCTCACTGACCCCCATCTTGCCATCCAGAACAACCTGTGGGATGGGGTCATCCTCAGCAGGAGATTCCTCAAGTCCAACATACTCACTCTTCAGTAACACCAGTGACAGGGTGGAGCTGGGGAATTAGCACAAGGTAAGGTACACTTTGCGACTCTCATCCCCACAGAACTATCAACGGTATAAGCTTTGCCACTTCAAGTCTGGTCCCCTTTGTGGTCTGTATGCCAGTATCAGACACAGATAAGGCTCTCCATCCTTCCAGACCTTCCAGTGGGTAACTAGTAAATATCACACACCCCTCCACCCCACACACACACACGATGCTCCCAAAGACAAACAAACATTGCTTCTCACAGACACGCCAGTATGAACGCAAACTGCAGAATACTCCTCACGTGTGCTCCAGCCAACAATGGAGTCACGTGAAGAGTAAGCCATGTCCCATTTGCTCCTTTCTGACTCTTGGGATACATTAAAGAGCAAAGTGCCCAGTAGTGCTCATTCCTAAGCTTATCAAAGGCACAACAGATAGTCTAAAATGAAAGGGTTTTTCATTTTCCTGTTTTTTGGGTCCTGTCAAATGTTCAGGCAATTTTTGGGGGTGAAATATGTAAGAGAAAGAAAGCTGGGGTAGGCATCTATCAACCTCAGGTTCCCAAATGTGTGGGAGAGGACTTGATTTTCTGTCTTTCTGTTACAAAGTAATTTTAAAGAAGTGCAGTTTTTTCTAAAGTCAACTTACAATTCCGTATCATGAAAACTCTCAGCCACGGTGGCTAAGAAAACGGTCAGTTTTCCATTCTGGTCTGTGTTCCTCCTTTAGACTCTACTGCTATTTTCCTATTCCCCACATTGTCATTCCCTACTCTCAGCTACATTAATTTATCACTTTCTTGCATTAGGTCTCTTTACTATAAACAGTCCTCCATTATCCATGATTTCAAAGTCGAAAAAACTGAAAATAAAATTTGGTGGCAAAACTGCCCTGTCCTGACCTAATCTGACTGCACAATTGTGCTTGAGCAGATGGGAGGCTATGCACGCCCCTTATCACTCCATGTGGATATCAATAATAACTCACGGCACAAGTTTTAATGTGTTTGCTTATGAGATGTTGCTGCAGATGCTGCTAGGGGTGCTCACCATCAATTAGTTTTCACTGTATTCTTTTCTAAAATCTGAAAATTTCTGAATTCTGAAACACAGCAGTCATAACACAACAGGTTTCAGATATGAGATTACTATGGATTTGTATTTGCAGACAGTTCTCTGTATTGACACTTGCAAATGCCAACATTTACTCTAGGAATTGAATCTTTATCTCACTTCTACTAAGAAATCTTTGCTTCTCTCCAAAGTGCTTTTCACAATTCTGGTTATCCATTTCTATAGCTACACAGGAACTGGATGCTCAAGGTCATAGCTCTCCTTGTGCCTTTGTTAATTCTTTGTTCTGTTTCTAAGGCTAAGTATGTGTTTGTGGAGAAGAGTCACTCTGTCAGGGTCTAAGGTGTGTCCCTAATGTCACTAACCCATTCTCCCAGAGTAGGGGCTCAGAGGTTTACCTCTTCATGTTCACAATGGTGTCAATTTCCCAAACAAGGATTCTGTAATTAAAAAATGTAAATCCTAAGGAAGGAGGACCTGGAAATCTGGTTTGAGAGAGAGTAGTAGTGCTTCAAATAAAATATTACATCATGGATGACTTTGTTTAGCATTGAAACATGTTTGTAATTAAATAAGTACTAAACTGAAGTCATGCTGGTTAACTCTACTCTACTTTGAATATCAGTTTATTTTGATTATACAAATTGTCATTTTTGGCAGGGATTACATTGTTTTCTGTAATTAAAATGCCATGCAATATAGATTAAAAATACCATGGAATGTTAGCTTTCTAAATTTTCCTGTGTTTTGAAATAACATTTAGAAAGGAAACTTTGATCCAAATGTTTACCTAGTAAATATGGTTGAGTGCCTGTTACGTGATGGGCCCTCCTATGGGGTGTCACAAAAGTGAAAAGAACAGAGTTCTATTTTTAAGATATTTAACATTAAGAGACACACTAAGAATCCATTTGGTTATTACTAAAGTTGGGGTATATTGTGTAAGATACAAAAACCTAGGCCAGAAGGGTAGTATCTGCATTTGACCGTTGGGTTTTGCCCCATGCAGAACTGAGTCTTGGAGTTTCAGAATTAAAATAAATGTCTGTTTTACTTATATTTACATTTAACCTTTTCTATTAGGAGACAGTGTGGAGATCTGGAAAGACTGTTTAGGATTCTAGTCTAAGCTCCGTCACTAACGTTCTGACTTACAGGATCTCCAGTCAGAGTCATGAAAGCAGGATTGTTAAAAAGGCATATCAGTGACTGTAGTTGGTAACACTGTATTGTGTAGTTGAAATCTGCTAAGAGGGTAGAATTTAAATGTTTTCACCACCAACAAAAAAAAAAAAAGAGGAAGAAAGAAAGAAAGAAAATATGTGAAGTGATGGATGTGTTAACTCAATGGAGGGATATTTCTTTCACAATACATGTATATGAAATCATCATGTAGTATACTTTAAATATCTTACAATTTTGTCATTTATACCTCAATAAAGATTTTTTAAAAAGGATGCCTTTGGAGATGTGTGGGCAGATAGGCCCAAGGGTAGGACGACATCAGATCATGGGGGACATTTATCCTTTTTAAAAAATATTTTTATTAAAAATATAGCTAACATACATTATTATATTAGTTTTAGAGGTACATTTATATACCTAAAGAAGTGATCACTATGATAAGTCCAGCAACCATGACACTGTACCACGCTATCACAATATTATTTATATTGCCTATGCTGCACATTACATCCCCATAATTTATTTGTTTTATTCCTAGAAATTTGAACCTCTAGTTCCCTTCACCTTCCCCCACTTTAAAATTTTTCAATTACAGTTGACAACTCAATATTATTTTGTATTAGTTTCAGGTGTACAGCATAGTGGTTAGACATTTATATAATTTAATGATTAATCTAGCACCCACCTGGCACTATACATAGTTATTACCATATTATTGACTATTCCCTATGCTTTACTTTGTATCCCCATGACTATTTTGTAACTACCAATTTGTACTTTTTAATCTCTTCATCTTGTTCACCCTGGTCCCAATCCCCTTCCTATCTATCACTCTGATAAATCTAGCACCCTTCTGACACCATACATAATTATTACAATATTATTGACTATGTTCCTTATGCTACACCCTGCATCCCAATGGCTACTGTGTAACAACAAATTTGTACTTCTTAATACCTTCTCTCTTTTCACACATGCCCCAAACACCCTCTCATCTATCTGGCAACCATCAAAATGTGCTCTGTATCTATGAGTCTGTTTCTGTTTTGTTTGTTTATTTTGTTCTTTAGATTCCACATATAAATGAAATCGCATTGCATCTGTCTTTCTCTGTCTCACATACTGCAGTCAGCACAATACCCTCTAGGTCCATCCATGCTGCCGCAGATGGCAAGAACTCATTCTCTTCAATGGCTGACCAATATTCCATCATATGTATGTACCACCTCCTCTTTATCCATTCTTCCACTGACGGATACCCAGGTTGTCTCCACATCTTGGCCATTGTAGAGAATGCTGCAATGAACATATGGATGCACATGTCCCCTTGAAGTAGCATTTTGAGTTTCTTTGGATAAATGCTTAGAGTCTCTTATAGAGAGCATATGTAAGGGTTTTGTTTTCTTATCCATTCATCCCTCCTATGTCTTTTGATTGGAGCATTTAATCCATTTTCATTCAAAGTAATTGTTGATAGATATGTAGCTATTGACATATTGACATTTTATTATTCATAATTTTGATTTTTTTCCCCCCATCTTAAAGAAGTCCCTCTAAGATTCCTTGTAATACTAGTTTGGTGGTGATGAGCTTTTTTAGCTTTTTCTTGTCTGGGAAGCTCTTTATCTGTTCTTTGATTCTAAATGATAGTTTTGCTGGGTAGAGTAATATTGGTTTTGGGTCCTTGCTTTTTACCACTTTGAATATTTTGTGTCAATCCCTCTGGCCTGCAGTTTCTGTTGAGAAATCAGCTGACAATTATGGGAGCTCTCTGGTAGGTAACTAACTGCTTCTCTTTTGCTGCTTTTAAGATTCTCTATTTGTCTTTAACCTTTGGCATTTTAATTACGGTGTGCCTTGTGGGTCTGTTTGGGTTCATCTTGTTTGGGACTCTCTGTGTTTCCTGGGCTATTTCCTTCTCCGGGTTACAGAAGTTTTCCATCATTATTTTTTCAAATAAGCTTTCAATTTCTTGCTCTCTGTCTTCTCCATCTGGTACCTTATGATGCAAATGTTGGTATACTTGATGTTGTTCCAGATGTCCCTTAAGCTATCCTCATTTTTTTTTGGATTCTTTTTTCTTTTTGCTGTTCTGATTGGGTGTTTTCTGCTACTTTATATTCTAAATCAAGACTTGACCCTCTGCTTTATCTAATCTACTGTGGATTCCCTCTAATGTATCTTAATTTCAATTATTGTATTATTTTTTTGACTGGTTCTTTTTTATGTTTTCTATCTCCATTTTTATGTTTCCTATCTCTTTGTTGAAGTTCTCCCTGAGATCACTGAGAATCCTTATAATCAGTTTGTTGAACTCTGCATCAGGTAGATTGCTTGTGTCTGTTTTGTTAGCTCTTTTTCTGGAGCTTTGTTCTGTTCTTTTATTTGGGACATGTTTCTTTGTCTCCCCATTTTTGTTGCCTCCCTGTGTTGTTTCTATGCTGTGCAAGGGCTGACCCTACAGAGTAGGGTTCGATTTGCTCTAGCAGGGCTTTGGTGCCTGCCCAGTTTGCCCTTTGGGTGTGTTGTCCTTGGAGGTGTTTGGGTGATGCTCTGGCTTGGTCTGAAGCTGGCCACTGAGTGTGCCAGCCCTGGAGCCTCCTAGGAGTTGCCCTGCCACAGTCCCAGTTCAGCTGTAGGCTGTGCCCTGCCCAGGCCACCTGGCATGAGCCACAAAACAATCTGCAGATGACTACCACCCGTGCTGAACCTGGAGGTGCCTGGGAGAGGCTAGTGAACCAAGGCTGGCTGCCACGAGTGCCAGGCCTGGGGCTGCTCAGCAAGAGGTAGGGGACATGTCAAGGCCAGATGCAGCTTGTTCGCATTTTGTGAACCTTTGAGATATTTTAGTAAAGTCCACAGCGTGAGCCAAGACAGGCCATTTGCATGTAAGTCACTGGAAGTGTCTCTGATGGGCCTGCAAGTTGGGTAGGGTGAGGTCTCAGGGACTCATGAGTGTAGGTGATCAGTATTAGCCAGGTTGATGGAAAAATAGATATGGGGGCACCTGCGTCTACTTGTCAGGAGTGGGCAAGGCTCAACAAAGAAACAATGGATTCTGCTAGCACTTCTGTCTGGGGAAAGCTGCCCCTCCAGCCCTCACTCTAAGGCCAGACAACTCCATTTCTCCCTGTATGTCTGTGGTGCCTTTTGAGCTGCTGCTCCAATGCTGGAAGTCAGAGCCAGTGGGTCTGTCAGTGAGTAAATCTGAGCATGGGCCCTTTAAGAGGAACACCTAGTACTCCAGCCACCCTCTGTCTCACTCAGCCACAATCTCCGCTGGTTGTCACAGCCAGAAGTTATAGGGACTTCTTTCCCCAACACTGGAACCCTGGGCTGGGAGCCCGGTATGGGGCTGGGACACATCGCTTCCCTGGGGGTGGGCCTCTGCAGCCAAAACCCTTTCCAATTTTTGATGGTCACACGTGGGTGTGGGGCAACCTGTTCTGAATCTCTGCCCTTCCTCCCAGTGTCAAGGTGGTTTCTTCTGTATGTAATTAGTTGCAGGACTTTGTCTCAGCTAGACTTTAGGCGATTCTCAATGATGGTTGTTCTGTAGTTTAATTGTAATTTTGATGTGTTTGTGAGAGGAGGCAAGCACAGTGATTATCTACTCTGCCATCTTGACCGCAGAGGGACATTTACCCTTCAGGTGGAAAATCATTTAAAGATTTAAGCAGGGAGAAAATGGTCAGATTTATTAATAAGATGATCATTTTGGCTTGAGTGTGGAGGATAGATTAATAAAAGGGGCCATGTTTTCTCACTTATGGGACCGGGAGAGGAAAATCTCTCTTTAGTAAATGCTAGAAAATGCATTCTGTTTTTCACAACAGTTTGATTGCCAGAATCTTGACAGAAGGGCTACGGTAAAATGAGAAAATCACTATTAATATTAGGGAAAGAGCAAAACAAAACAAAAGAAAACAAAATATATCCTTCCAGTTCTAATATTTGAATACACAGCAATTAAATTTCTAATGTAAGTCATTGCTACAAAAATCAGTCTTAGTATGAATGTTGGAAACTTTTTTCTCCTTCCCTGAAAAGGTTTTAGTTCTTTTCACTAAAACTTATAGGGGGTTTATATGATTCACTCAGGAGCAGTTCACTATGGATATACTTTAGGGAGCTAGACAGTGAAGCACACCATTTGATCCCACGAAAGCCTATCATTTGACTCCATTTACAATAGGCAGTGCACATCAACAGGCAATGTAGTCTGATGCCACGTCCTACTTTGTGACTGAAGTCTTCCATTGTTCCTGGAACAGAGGTTATTTTTATTTCTTCTTATCTCTTATACACATACTTGAAACATAAGTATCTGCTACTCCTGAAAATACCCATAGTCCTAGGGCAAAAAGGGCTTCAGAACTATTTAATTTAAGCCTCTTAAAACCTCAGACCCTTTTTTCCCCTAGTGAAATTCCATGTAGTATATAGAGCTTTTAAACTTTTACTCTTTTTCTCCTTACCATCACCTATATATTTTTTTCTTTTAAAGAAAACACTCTAGGACCTAAGTGGCTGACTATGAACTCCTGGCTATTGTGCTCCTGGATATAACGTTTGTTTTGTTTTCCTGAAAGATTACACTGAAGTCCACTTTTCTTTGTATATGTATTCTAACTTAAATATGATAATTAAAATTTTTTTCAGTAATATTTCCTTAGGAAAATGACTGGGAGTACATCTTCATGGTATCCTTGGAGGAGGTTAGTAATTTAAGAAACACTTGTAGTTTCTGTATCTTTTCATATCTAGGGATTTGTTGATTTTTAGGATTTTTGGATTAGCCTGGTTTTAATTTAAACCAACTCATTTAGAAGAAATTGCTATGCTTGTTCGAATAAGTTTCCTTTCACACACCAGACAGTGAAATCTTGTTTTATGTGGACTACTTGTTTGTTTTGATTTGATGTAATGGGTTTGTGGATTCATCTAGCAGCATGAGGCTTTAGTTAACCTTCTCTCTGTATAATGATATCTGGTATTTCTGCACTCTGGAAAATCTTTTCCTTCCCATCAGAATTTGTAGTTAATAACAATAAACTTCACCCAGATATTTCTATGATAGCATAACAAATAACACTATAGAGCACAAGTAGTAAAGAGCATAAGCTTTAGAACAAAATGCATCCATGTTAAAATCCTAACTCCATTACTAAGAAGTTATATAACATTAGGCAAATGACCCTTGGGTTTTTCATTGGAAAAATGGTGTAATATTTACACCAAATGGTTGTTTTAAATCATTAACAAAATACAATGCCACGTAAGGCACCTAATATGGCAACTACTAATGAAAGGATTTCAAGTTATGAAACTACTGTTATTACTCTCTCTTCTTTTTATCTCACCTTTTTTTATTTTTCCCACTATTTTTCTACTTTGGAAGTAGATTTCATTCAACATTTACAATGTTGATTTTATTTTGATCTTTTGGCTGTTATTTCCTTTCAGATATCTAATTTTTCCTTTCTGGTCTTGATTTGTTATTTTGATTTTTCTCTAATGATTTTGCTGTATGGATATAATAACCTTACTTCATTTCCCCCATTTTATTCTCCCTACTATTTGAGTTCCTTTTTCTTCTTGACTGGTTATGCTGATAACTATGATCAAATTTTCTAACTTAAGAGGTAAACATTATTAAGAATCATTATATTTTTCAGGAAACTTGCTGATTTCAGCTGCATGTCAATTTAAGTTGTTATGGTGTGAAATTAGAGTAGTATGCATGAGAAACAATTTACATCTAACATGCTGGCTCCATATTATCCTCCTCTGTGTCACTTAATTATAGAATGTCATAGAGCAATTATTGTGGGATCTAATAATGAGTTTCATTTGTAGTGGAGAAATTTCTTAATGACCTACATGTTGCAGTCAATCTTGCTGATGATTTCGGAGGTTAATAATCCTTGAAAATTACTTAGGAAGTATTGGGTTGTCGGAAAAGTCATGATGCATTTCTGCAACAAAAAACATAGAAAAAAATACGTCATGACTTTTCCGACAACAGAATAACATTGACTTATTTTAGGTAAGAATATGCTTTTCTTCCTGCCTGTGCTCACAGAATTTATGCTGTATTTACAAAATTGAGCTATGATATTCAATGCTATATAATATGTTTTAATTATGAGAGAACAGACTGTTCTCCTCAATCATTTACTGACAGAATGTGTCATGTCAGCAGATGTGATGTGAGTTTGTGTGATGTGAGATGCGTCAGCAGATATGAGGTGCGTGATGTGAGATGTGAGATTCATAAAATGGGTTTCAATTATACAGTTTGAATCAGTGTAAGAAACTACTAGATCCCATCTACTTTATTCTCACATAGATTACTCTGCCAAGAGGAAGTAAAGTAGTGAAGAAATCTGGGTGAGACGGCAAATCAGAAAAGCATTAATGTGAGGACATGTTGAGAAGGCTCTGCAAAGGGAAACGAGGGGAATAGGTGCACAGAGGAAGGAAAATACAGAAATCATGCAACTTAGGAAAGTTCTGTGTGTTAAAGGGAATAGGGCCGGCTGAGTGGCTCGGTTGGTTAAGAGAGCAAGCTCTGAGTAACAGTGTCGCTGGTTCGATTCCCACATGGGCCAGTGAGCTGTGCCCAAGCTGAGCTGCTGCTGAGCTGCCAACAGGTGGCAGGATGGCTCAGCTGGTGAGAGCATGTGCTCCTAACAACAAGGTTTCCTGTTCGACTCCCGCATGGAATGGTGCCCACCCACAACTAAGATTGAACAGCATCTTGAGCGGAGCAGCGGCGAGCTGCCGACGGGAGGCCAGATGGTGACTGGACTTGGAGCTGAGCTAGTTGTGCCCTCCACAACTAAGACTGAAGGACAACAACTTGGCTGTTTCCCTTCCCCAATTCCCCAACACTGTTCCCCTTCCCCAATTCCCCAATAAAATTTTTGAAAAAAAAAAAAAGGAAATAAATGAAGAAGCAGCAGAGGAGATCACTACCTAAGAAAAATGAGACAACATATCCTAAAAAGAGTTTGCATGGAATAGAGGCAGGTCTGAGAAGTAAAGGGAGTCAGAAAAATGTCGGGCTGCCGCAGGAGCTGAGGCGGATCCAGAGGCAGCTGGTCTGGCTGGACCAGAGGGTGAGGCCCATAGGAACACACCATTAACCAGAAATACACAGATATTTCTATAATAACACCACCAAATAATAGTATAGCTGATTTGGTGGTTGAGGTCAGGGGTTGGTGCGTGGGGGTGCACCCACTCAAGAAATATAATTAGTCTTCTTCTTGCCTTCTAGTAAATTTGGAGGGAAAAAAAAAAACAACCTCATGCAGAAATTAACTGAGCCTTATACAACCAAACAATTGTCTGGTGTGCCTAGTTGGAGGTGCTCTTCCTCTACTCCTCAAATCTAGAGCTTTCTCACCCCCTCCCTTGATTAAAGGTACAGACACTCATCTCTCCAGGAAGGCAGAGAAGGCCAGGCTGCCTTAGGTGCAGGCCCTGCAGACCTGAGCATTCTGGGCTCCCAGGCCTACCGCCAATAGCAGGCCAGGTCCCGCCCCGGTACATCCACTATTGGCTGGTCATGGCTCACCACTGACATGAAGGAGAAATGGAGAACCTGAAGGAAGACTGGGAGAAAAGAACCATGTGTGAACCCATCCTTTTCTCCCACTGTCTCCACACAGGTAAGTGTGTCCTCGTTTCAAGGCAGGCAGGGAGTCTGAGGCAGGAAGGAGAGGCTTGAAATGTTCTTTAGTATTTTTTCCTTCCTCTTTATGGAAATAAGAGCAGCATGAAAATAAGGGTTCCCACCCCCTTGGCAACACACAGATATTTTTGAGTAAAAGGTGTCATTTCTGCAAATGAATCTCCTTTGTTTGTGATCAATGGATTCTTTGTGTCATTTAACTTGTCATAGAGATAAATCAAAATGAAATAATTTGGATCTTAATTTTTCATGCTGAGGAACAGGCCATTTTGCTAATTCTATAATCATATCAACAAGCAAACAAATTCATGTTCATTCAATTTGTTCGAAAATTTAGGATCTCACTTGAGCAGCTGGCTGTCTTTGCCACCATATTAATTGTAACTAATGATCTAATTTCTTAAGTAAATGAATTTGAAAAAATCCTGAATTAAATAGTTCATGACTAAGAGGCAGAATTATTAGGTTACTCTGTCTTGGGTACCCAAGAAATCTCATTTTGGGGCCTGGATCTCCATTAACAAATTTCACGTTATAATGAGACCTTCTTTGGTCATCAATCAGCTCCCAAAGTTAATTAGCTGGATGAAGCAACTTAAGTATAATATAGCAGTTTGAATTTGAGGGCCAAGGCAGCATTTGATAAGTAAACATGGGGCTGGGTTTCAGTTCCTATTTTTAAAGGGTTGGGGGGTTAGGCATGTCCTGGCATTGGGCTCCGATACCTGGCCTGTCTACGCCTGATCATATCCAGCTGTCCCCATAAACAAAGAAGCCCAGTGGCCTATCTTTCTGGGACAGACTGTGGTAATACGACATGGCCCTAGTATGTGCTATCTTTAGATCTCACCTGAGCCTACTTACATGCAAAATAGAAAAAGATACCAAAAGAACTATTTTTAATAATGATGCTATGAACAAGATTAGCCAATGTCAATAATGACCAGTCTAAGACCCTCCTTTTGGGGCCAAATTTACTAATAGTTTCAAATCCACCTGTCCCACAGCCTTTTACTAGCATGTGCTACTCCCAACAGACTGCAGACATGAGCCCTTGGGTCTGAGTTCCAGGTTTGAGGATATTAGTGTTTCCCAGGCTTGCACCAGCCACAGGTGGTCTGCAGCATGCCTTCTGATCCGAGGCCTCTCTCTGTCTTCCGCACAGCAGCAACTCCTTCCAGAATTCTCACGGTGCATGAAAACAAAGCCTGAACATTACTTTCCTGCTCTGGCCAGCAACTAGTTCTTTGAGATGAGAGTGAATCACTAGCAATGAAACTATTCTATCAAGAGACTTCTTTTCTAAAAACTGCTATCTCAGTAAACCTGGTAATGTTAACAGATGATCAAACAAACATCTTCTCCATGACCACTGAAAATCCCTAAAGAAGCAATAACACAGCAGAAGATTATACCAGGGCTGAAGCTAACAAAGTTCTCAACTGCGGACGATAAACCACAAAGAGAATCTTCCAGATGAAGCACAGTTTGAACTAAAATGAAAGACTACTCCAGGGGTACAGTATTGCATGGCTGGCAGTAAGTGTGGGGGTCATACTGAAGTCCCAGCTTAGGGGAGCAGGGGCTGAACACATGGATAGGTTTTGGCAAAGACAGGAAATCCCCTGAAGTTTTTTCTTCATGAAAGATTGCCAAGAGTGGCAAAGCTGGAGGGTAATCTTTTTTTTTCAGTTTCATTGAGGTTAACTGAAAAATAAAATTGTAATATATTTTAATGTGTACAATGTGATGATTTGATATACATATACATTGTGAAAAGATTTGGAGGATAAATTTGTCCCTAGTGTTGGGAGTAAAAAGGGCTCTTCAGACAAGCAATGCCATTTTTTTTTCTCCTTTAAACAAAGGGGGCAGTCAGAAAGAAATGTCCAAAGGCTTGAGGAATACCAATCGAACCCAGAACACAATGAAGCATGAAGCAAGGTGTACTGTCCTGCTGGACCCATCTGGTACACACAGCACAGTCTTCTGCAGGGGAGGGATGGAGTGAGAACAGGAGGGAGCAGGACTGTGTCCAGGGGACTCTGCTTTACATGATGTCTGAGCAAACCCCCACCAGCTGCCAATATCCACGGACCTCTTTTGGTGGTTCTCAAACTCTGCAGCACAGAGGAATCATCTGTGGAAATTGTTTAAAATACATGTTCCTGGCCCCCATCCTAAGAGGATATTGATCAATAGTGAAGCCCTAGGAATGTGTTTTTTTTTTGTTGTTTTTTTTAACCAGGCACCTGACACTCCGCCAGCTACACATGAAAAATACTTGACTGTTTATTTATTAAAATGGGCAGTAAATATAAAATAACTAGATATTTGAGCAGGGCTAGCAATCAGAGGAGATGAAGCAAGAAAATTAGAGCAAATGGCCAAATGTGAACTCCTGGAATCTAGAAAACAAATGCTAGAAAGTACATTTTAAAAGGTTAAGTGTAAGTTTTTTAATTAGGAAGCAAAGCTCTGTGCATGTGAGCGTGCACATACACACTCTAGAACTATAAACTGTGGGTTCAATAATATTTAAACAATATGCAGGTAACATTCTAAGAGCTTAATATGCATTAACTCATTTAATTGTCATCACATCCTATGAGGAAAATTCTCTTGTTATGTTTATATTAAAGATGCGGAATGGAGGGCCGGCTGAATGGCTCAGTTGGTTAAGAGCTCACTCAAGAGTGCAAGCTCTGAGCAACAGGGTCACCTGTTTGATTCCCGGCCCAAGCTGAGCTACCGCTGAGCTGCCAACAGGTGGCAGGATGGCTCAGCTAAAAAAATATATAAATAAATAAAATAAAGATGCAGAATGGAGACTTTGAGAGATGGGATAATTTGTTCAAGATCATAAAGCTAGTTAAGTGCTGGGGACAGAAATCCAACCAGATTCAGGAGTCTGTTCTAACCACTGCACTATTCTTTGTACCACACTACTTTGGAGAGATCAATTAAAGAGTCTAACAAATCTGACCAACAAAAGAGAGAAGACACCATATTGAGAATGAAAAATTTATTCATTCATTTCTTAAAATGCTATATTTATTGCATGCCTACTATGTGTCATGCTGGGCATATCTTCATCAGTGAAGATGAGGGACAAATTTTCCAACCCTTGTGAGTCTTACATTCCGGTTGGAGAAGCAAAAAATAAGCAAATAAACTATATACACATATATGTACTGAGGGTGCCAAAAAAATGTATACTCGTGACTTGTATTCATCTTTTATTATCAGTATACTCATATATTGAGTATTACAATTTTAATAGTTTTTCCTTTCTTAAAATGTGAATACATTTTTTTGGCACCCTCTGTGCATCAGCTAAATATGTTTTTAAAGAAAAATAAAACAAAGCAAGCAGGTTAGATTGGAGGCTATTTTAAGTTGGGTATTTAGCTATGGTGTCTCTGAAGAGAGGACAAATACAGCTATAGGGAGAGCCAGGCAAAAATCTTGGGAAGTGTATTCCAGACAATAGGAGCATATAAAGGTGGGAATGACCTTGATATTTTCAAGAAATACAGTTAGGCTAGAGCACAGGAGCAAGAGGAATAACGTTAGAAAATGTCTTCAGGTCAGTAGCTTTGTCTGTACTACTGCAAAAAGTATTTTAAGTCTGACTTCAGTGGGCACCCTACTACAGTAATATGGCCACTCTTGCAAATAGCCCATACTAATTGCTGGGAGACTAGAGAAAATATCTGAAAATACACATAATTAGTAAAGATGGATATGATAGTTCAAGTATGCAGTGTCTCAAATGGATTTTTAAACATTAATATGATTCTAAGATTCATTTATTTGGGCTCAAATATCAGTTGATTACAAATGTTTCTTTGTAAGTCAGTTTAGAAAGCATTTTTCCAACAGCCAATGTGCTTATATAGTTTAATTTTCCAGAATGACGCCCAAAGTCCTATTTAGCACCTCTGTGTTTAATTATGATATTAACAATAGTACATAGCTGGGTGACAGCATTATTTCCGTGAGGAAATTCACTCTGGGATCCACTGAGTGGGGTCAACTCACATCTCCCCACTCTCAGTTCCCATACAGCCCACTCTGGTTCTGCCCTTTTTACGGGGTCTCAGCAGCAGCTGTGAGGTTTCTAGGATTCTTGTGGCATCAGAGGGAGTCCTGAGCAGTATAAAGGGGGTCATGGTGATCCAAGTGGAAGTAGGGTGTTACACAAGAGTCCCCACAAGCATCAGGAGAGGGCAGAGATCCCAGAAGGTGACGGGAAAGCAAACAGCGAAGAGGCTAGATCGGGGGCGATTCCAGCACAGAGGGGAGACATCCAGTCAGAACCGCTCTGTTGAGGACGCTAGGGGGCACCATTGTCACTGGAGGTGTACTCACACAAAATTCAACGCCCCTGGAGTTGCGCAATGTGGAGGTCCTGTTTAGGAAATCAGCGGTGAACTCTTGAATGAGACACTTTGTCCGGTACGAGATGTTTGTATGTCAGGCATTTGTAAGACAAAAACGCCTTACAAACTTCTATCTATATATTACAAAGTTCTCTCCCTCTCCCTCCCTCTCTCTCTCTCTCTCTCTCTCTCTCTCTCTCTCTCTCTCTATATATATATATATATATATAAATAA